>NC_057861.1:481939986-482239986 GCF_019393635.1 Dromiciops gliroides
TTCTATTTCTTCTTCTTCTGGTTCTGCTCATTTCGCTCTTTATTATATCGTGCAAGTCTTTCTATGTTTTTTATAAGATCATTGAGCTCATAATTTCTTATACCACACTAGTATTCCATCACAATCATAAACCGCTACTTGTTCAGCCATTCCCTAGTTGATGGGTATCCCTACAATTTCCAGTTCTTTGCCACAACAAAGAGAGCTGCTATAAACATTTTAGAACACATAGTTCTTGGGGGCAGCTAGGTGGCACAGTGAATAAAGCACTGGCCCTGGATTTAGGAAGACCTGAGTTCAAATATGGCCTTAGACACTTGACACTTACTATCTGTGTGGCCCTGGGCAAGTCACTTAACCCTCATTGCCCTGAAAAAAAAAAAGAACATATAGTTCTTTTCCCTTTTTCCCTAATCATCTTTGGAAATAGACCTAGAAACGAAATTGCTGGGTCAAAGGGTATAGGTAGTTTAATAATTCTTTGGGTATAATTCCAGATTGCTCTCCAAATTGGTTGAATCAATTCACAATTCCACCAACAATGAATTAGTGTCTCAATTTTTCTACATCCCCTCTAACATTTTCTACTTTCCCCTTCAATTATTTTACCTAAACTGGTAGGTATAAAATATCTGAAGGTTGTTTTAATTTGCATTTCTCTAATCAATAATGATTTAAAGAATTTTTTTATATGATGATAAGTTGTTCTGATTTATTCATTGGAGTGGGAAATATTGTGGAGGCAATCTGCTAGAGAAGCCAGGAGGGGATATGTTCAAGGACAGATGGAGAATTGGCCTTCACTAGAAGGGCCACTTTATTAGAGAGCTGGGTGAGGGGATGGTGCCAATGGATTTTAAGATGAAGAGAAGGGGAGTAAAAGGAGCTCATTGTAAATGGCCTCCATTTTCTTAGTTAGGAAGCTAGGTTTTTAGTTAAGAAGTTGAGGGAGGGAGGGGTGTGGGAGACTGGAAGAGAGAAGAGATTTGGAATGGGTTTGGAATTCAAACTGTGGTAGGCTCTGGGTCATAGTTCCTGCCCTCATGGAAGTTGTGATTTAGTTGGATGGGGGAGAAGGGTAAGAGAAATGAATAAAACATTTATAGAAATAACTATAATGTATAATTGCCTCAGTATTAGGGAAAAATATTTTCAAATATCAGAAAGGAGTTCTTCAGCTGTTAAGTAACAATAATCATCATTCTTTTATGGAAATCTGATAGCTGCTTAACAAAAACAAAATTCAGGGTGGGTATTAGGATTCATGAAAGCCATTCCTCCAAGATGAGAAGGTCAGAGAGAGCAGGGGAGTGAATAGCGTGTATAGTAAAGCTATGTTTGTGTGTGTGTATGTTTCCAGCCATTTCCCACCATCCTGTCTCCTCCCCCATCCCCACCTCTGCCACACAGTCCTGAAGTTTCAGAAGGTTTCAAAAAGGATGCAAGCCATTAAAAGAAAATAATCAAAGCTATTGAAAAGATAAAACAAATGAATCCACCCAAAAGGCCGTCTGTGCAAGTAATAAGGCGGTAATGCTGATACTGATTTCAGAGCCTGGCAGACATTCCGGGCACATGTGGTTTGTGTATCCGTGTCTGAGTGGGTGGTCTAGACAGAAGTGCTAAATGCAGCAAGATGGCTTAGTTTTGGAGCAGTAGAGGGAGGCCTTAATGACCAGCTTAGCCCAATGTCATCCAGAGCTCCGATAGCATAAAGAAACTTTCCGTCTTTGTTCTGTGAGACCGAGTCTTAACTTTGCTTAGTCATTTAAATATTTGGATCTCTACTCTGCTTAATATGAATCAAAAGGCTGGAGTACTTAGTGTTCCCTCAGCTTTTCTTCCCTCCCTTTCCCTCACTGAGGCAGGGTAGGGGTGGCACAAAATGCAATAACTTTCTGTTTGTGGACTCAGTCTTGTTATGTATCCATAAAGGATCTCTTTTTGAATTGAGGCCTTTTTCAATCAGTCAGTCAGCCAATCAATCAAGCAAGCAAGCAAGCAAGCAAGCAAGCAAGCAAGCAATCATCAAGAAGCATTTCCGAAGTGCCTACTATATTCTAGGCACTATGGATTCCAGTATAAAGAATGAAGCAATAGCTACTTAAAATCAATAAGCTTACATTCTAATGGGGTAGGACAATAAGCACATATTAAAATATATACAACATAAGTATAAAGTGAATAAAACCCAAATATAGACAACATAGATAAACGCAAGATAGTTTGGGAGGAAGGAAACTAACCAGTGGGGGATCAGGAAAGGTTTCATGAAGAAGATGGTGCTGAGCTTCACCTTAAAACAAAGAGATGGACTCTGAGGTGGAGGTAAGGAGAGTATGCATTCCACACATGGGGAATACCCAGTACATAGTCATGAAATGACGTGCGATGAACTGTTGTTGTCAATCAATCATTTCAGTTGTGTCCAGATCTTCAACTGTCCATGACCCCATTTGGGGTTTTCTTGGCAAAAAAGACTGGAGTGGTTTTCCATTTCCTTCTCTGGCTCATTTTACAGATGAGGAAACTGAGGCAAACAGGGATAAGTGACTTGTCCAGGTTTACACAGCTAGCAAGTATGTGAGGCCAGATTTGAACTCAGGAAGTTCAATCTTCCTGACTCCAGGTCCTGCACTCTATCCACTGTGCCACCTAGTTGCCTATGAAAAAGGTCAGTCTGGCTAGATCCCAGAGCATTGGAGGGGAAGTAATGTCCAGTGAGGCAAAAAAGATTTGGGGGGCAATTTTCTATAGGGCTTTAAGGGATAAACCAAGGAGAGGCAAGAGGGAGCCACTGGGTTTGGTTAAATAGAGGAGTCACATGGTCAGAACTGCATGTAAAAAAAATTACTTTGGTGACATATTGCTTCATAGGTAGGTCTCAGGAGTATTGGATACATAGGTATAGAGAGTGAGCCTTTGATTTCATTAGTAGAGAGAACTTCCAAGTGAGGCTATTCCCTCTATTAATGCAGATCTGCACCTTCTCTGCAATTTATAATCCTAGAGAGTTGCCTAGGTGATTGAAAGTTTAAGTGAATTGACCAGGGTCACCCAGCCAATATATATGAGAAGTGGGACTTGAATGTAGGTTTTTGTGACTTCAAGGCCAGTTCTCCATCTGCTATGCCATGTGTTTGGTTTTTATTTTAGCCTATAGTAACTTACTGATCCAATCATAGCTATTAAAAACATCATTGGCTCCAGAGCTCAAAATCATCTAGTACAAAATCTAATCCATACTCTTTGACTCATATATTCCTACAACTAGTACTACACCCAAGGAGGTCATTTGATAAAAAGAAAGCTCTCATCTACACCAATATATTGATGATAGCCCTTTTCATGGCAGCAAAGAATTAGAAACAAAGTAGATGCTCATTGACCGGGGAATGACTAAACAAATTGTAGTACCTGACCGCAACAGAAAATTACTATGTTGTAAGAAATAGCAGACATAATGCATACAGAGAATCATGGAGGAATTTACATAATCTGATGCAGAGTAAAGTAAGCAGAGCCAATGAAGCAATATGCATAATGACAACAGTGGAAAGAACAAACCACAAAACTATTGAAAGCAAATGTGGTAGAATTATAAGGAATAAACAGCCCCAAAGAAGAGAAATGAGAAAATACCGCCCACCCCATATCTTTGGAAAGATGGAAGGCCCACAGATGTGGTACATTGCCTACATCTTTAGACTTTTTCAATGTCCTAATTGATTTTGATGATTTTTCTCTTTTTTTTTTTTGTTAACAAATATTATTTGTACTTGAGAAGTCTCTCTAGAAGGGGGAGGGAGAGAGATCCTGGGAGAAATTCTGGTGATGTAAAAAAAAAAAGGTACCAATAAAAAACGTTTATTTAAAATATCTAGTCCAATCCCTGCCTTTTACAGAGGAGGAAACTGAAGCCCCAAAGGGATCTCAAGATCACAAGCCATAAAAGCAAAACTGGACTTTGTACCTGGGTCTGCTGGTTCCAGATGACTTCAGAGCCCATCTAGTCTCTCTCTGCTCATTTTGTAGATGAGGAAACTGAGTCTCAGGGAGGTTAAATGATTTGCCTGCTATTATATAAATGCTATCTGTTGTTGTTGTTGTTATTATTATTATTATTATTATTATTATTATTATTATTATTATTATTATAGTAGCTTCAATGGAATATCCCAGATTTTCACATAGATTGGGGCTGCATCATCTGGTATATTTAACCACAAGGAAACAGGGTCTCTGTTGGTGTTTGGAAACTAGTTCCCTTAGCACTAAATTCACAGAGCCATATAATCCTGGGAGAGAGAGGGAAAATCTAAGTAAGACCTCTTTGGGGGTGGAATGGCATACCTGTAAAGACCAGGTATAACCATGTGCCTTTCCCTTTGTGGCTAATAATAATGTCACCTCTTTAGAATGCTTACGATTTATAAAAGGCTTTCCTCATAACATTCCTTTGAGACAAGGAGTTGAATATCATCCTATCAATCAGTCAATCAATAAGTATTTATTTAGTACCTCTTCTTCATTGGTTGGGGATCAAAATATAAAAGCTAGATAATTCCCATCCTTCTTATCCTTAAGGAACTTACATGCTATTAGGGGAAGACAACAAGTCCACAGGCAAGTAAACATAGAATAGACAAATCAATGCACAGTGATAGGATAGGAGCACCAATAATTGGGGGAACCAGCAAAGTTGAGCTAAAGCTTAAAAGAAGTTAGGAGTTGTAAGAAGTAGAGATGAGGAAAGAGAACATTTTAGTTATGCGGGACAGCCTATGAAATGTCTCCCAAGGTGGGAGACAGAATGTCAAAGAAAGGTGGCTAGACAGGGGGAATGTGAAATGCATGGCAAGGGAGTGATCATCCTGAGGCCAAATTTTGAAGGGTTGTAAACACCAAGCAGATAAGGCTGTATTTTATTCCTTTTTCTTTTTTCTTGGTGAGGTAATTGGGATTAAGTGACTTGCCCAGGGTCACACAGCTAGTAAGTGTCAAGTGTCTGAGACAGGATTTGAACTTAGGTCCTCCTGAATCCAAGGCCGGTGCTCTATCCACTGTGCCACCTAGCTGCCCTGTATTTTATTCTGAAGGCAATGAGAAGCCATTGAAATGTCTAGAGCAGTGGAGTGGTGTGGTTAAATTTGCACCTTAGGAATCTCTGTTTCACAGGAGGTGTAGGGAGGGATAGTTGTTCCATTCTGGAAGAGGACCATGGCTTTGGGAAGTGATATCATGACTTGCAGTGAAATGGATTTAAGTGAGAGAGGACTGTGCAAAGTCACCAGACTCACCCTCTCCACCAGAGCCATCTGGGATAAATGGAAAGATATACATCAGTATATCTTTGTATATTGGCCTTTTTAAGCTAAGGTCTTTCCCAGGTCTCAGTTTGTCTGAGGCAATGCCCATTCAGGGATTAAGGCAAGGTAAGAAGTGAAGTAAAGAATGGTCTCCTTTATGTAGACTGGATCCAGGAAGACCATTTAGTACAATATTGCAAGAGTCTAGGTGAGAGGTGATGATGGCCAGGACTAAGGTGGTTATGGTGTGAGTAAAGAAAAGGGGATCAATGTCAGAGATATTGAGGAGATAGACTCTCTAAGATTTGGCAACTGTTTGGATATGGGGGATGAATAAAAGTGAAGAGTTTATAATGATTCCTAGTTTGCAAAGCTAAGTAACTGTAATAATGCTGATGCCTTCAACAGAAATAGGAAGTTAGGAGGAGGGCTAAGCTTGGGGAAGAGATAATGAGTTCTCTTTTAGACATGCTGATTTTGAAATAGCCGAAATGTCTATGTATATATATTAAACAGATAGTTGGGGATATTGGATTGAAACTAGGAAGAAAGTGAGGGCTGGATGTGTAGATTTTGGAGTTATCTACATAGGGATGCTGGTGGAATTCATAAGAACTAATGAGATCACTGATAGAAACTTTATAGCCAAGAGAAGACAGAGTCCTAGGATACATCCGTGAATAGGGCTAATGATATGACATCAAACATGTAGCAAGAGATACACAGTAGACCAACATTTCCAAAATCCAAGAAAGAGCATATACAAAATGAAGGAGTGGTTAACAGTAGCAAATATGAAGAGTGAAAAAAAATGTAATTGGGTTTATCAGTAAGAGGTGACTTTGGTGAAATGAATTTTTGTCTAGTGGTGTTGATGGAAACTATGTTACTAAAAGCTAAGAAACAAGTTAGGGATAAGAAAGTGGAGTCAAGGCATGTAGATAGTTTTTTTTTTAAGAGTTTGGTTATGAAAGGGAAGAGAGAAGACAATAACCTCAGGGGTTTGTAGAGTCAAGTGATATTTTTTCTTTTTTCTTTCTTTTCTTTTCTTTTCTTTCTTTTTGCTTTTTTTTTTTTTGGTGAGGCAATGAGGGTTAAGTGACTTGCCTAGGGTTACACAGCTAGTAAGTGTCAAGTGTCTGAGGCCACATTTGAACTCAGGTCCTCCTGAATCCAGGGCCAGTACTTTATCCACTGTGCCACCTAGCTGCTCCTGATGTTTCTTTTTTCTTTTCTCTCTTTTTTTCAGGGGTATGTAGGTTGCAAGGAAAAGGAGCCTGTGTTTAAGGAGAGATTAAAAAATTAGAGGAAAAAGATGGATAATTGAAGGGGAAAATTCCTAGAGGAGACGGGAGGGGTGGGACCAGGGGCAGAAAAGTGAAATGACTGATGTTGGCAAGAGAGGTCATCCCATCTGAGATTGGAGCAAAGGAGGAGGAGGTAGAGGATGATACTGAATGGGAGTTTCAAAAGGATAGCCTCAGTTTTTGTATTGAAGTATAAGGTAAGGTTCTCTACTGAGAAACTATGAGGCAGTAATGGTAGGTGTCTTGGGAAGAGAGGAAAAGGTTTGGAATAGCCACTATTTACAATGCAATAGAGAGGTGATTGAGGATGAGTAAAAGGATTGATGTTTAACAGAGAAGGTGTTAGGGGTCGACCTGACATCAGCACCCTTAGTTCAGATTCTATTTGGGACTAAATGAAACACTTGTAAGTCATTGAACAAGGAACAAAAAGCTCACTGTGCCCTAACACAGTATAGATATACAACAAGGATACAGTGATATTCAGCTTCTATAGATGAGGCCTCCCTTGTCTCCATATGGAAATACATCTGGTCAACAAGGGAGGCCTCCCATATGAGAGGCCTCTCACAGTCTTCAGATATCTACCAAGTTGAAGAGGCCCCAATTTCTCATAAATAGGACTTTTTATGACCTTAGTTGGCTAGGAATTTTCATCAGGGGAGGCAGAGGTCAAACAGATTCAAGGATCAACTTTGTCACCTTTTAGGGAAAACTAATCCCTGTTATATCCCTGGAATACTGGTCTTATCACAGAGGGGTCAGTCAAGACTGAATAATGCAATTTATGGTGGATCCGGGTAGCATGGTTGAATGACTTCTTTCAGCTGTGTTTAGTGGCCCTTAAGCAGGAATGGAAAAAGTGGATAGTGGGAGCTATCCAGGGTTGGGGTCTAGAAAAGAATAAGTGGTGATAGGACATTAGGGCAAGGGATCTAAAGGTTAAGAATTAAGATATTGAGAGGAAGAAAATAAAGCCAGAGTGGAGATGATAGCCTGAGAAAGCTTAAAGAAATTAGTGATTGGAGGTTGTAGTGAGAATAGGTAAGAATAGATTTAGGAGGGTTGAGCACAGGGAGATCTGGAGGGTCAGGAGATTACAATCAAATAGAAGGCTCTAAGGGAAATGCATTATGTAGGTGGAAAACTTCTGAATGTGCAATATTCTCTAGTCCCTAGTCTCTGCATATTTTTAAATTTGTATTTACGGTACCAAATCCTCTCCTTGCCTCTAGGTCTTTCTCTACCCATTGAGAAGGTAAGAAGTATGATAACTATTATACAAATGAATATGCAAAACATATTTCCACATTAGCCATGTTGTGATTTGTTGTTACAATGTTTCTGTTACTGTGTAAAATGTTTTCCTGGTTCTGCTTATTTCACTACATTGGTTCAAATAAGTCTTCCAAGGCTTTTTGGAAACCATCCTCTTGATCATTATTTATAGCACAATAGTATATTCAAGTACAATCATATACCACAACTTATTCAGGCATTCCCGAATTGAAGGCCATCCCTACAATTCCTAATTCTTTGCACCACAAAAAAGAGGCTATAAACATTTTTGTACATATGGGTCCTATCCCTTTTCCTTTGATCTCTTTGGATCTATTAGTGGAATTATAGATATATTAGTGGAATTAAAGGGTAGGCACAATTTTATAGCCCTTTGAGCATAGCTCCAAATTGTTCTCTAGAATGGTTGGGTCCGTTCATAGCTCTACTAACAATTTGTTAATGCACCTACTGTTCCACATCCACTCTAGCCATTTTTCTTTTCTGTCATGTTAGCCAATCTAACAGTTTTAACAGACTTGTGTTAATTTGCATTTATTGAAATATTAGTGATTTAGTGAATTTAAATGACTACCAATAGCTTTGATTTATTCCTTTGAAAACTTATCTTCATATCCTTTGATTAATTTGGTAATACTATTTACAATATAATAATATTTTCTAAATTTTGCTCAGTTACTAAATACTGGAGAAATGAGATCTTTATTAGAGAAACTTTCTGAAAATCCCCTCCCTAATTCCCAGTTTCCTTCATTTCTTCTAATTTTGGCTACATTGGTTTTGTTTGTGTATAACCTTTTAAATTTAGTATAACTCTTTTCATCAAAATTACCCATTTTACCTCCTGTGATCCTTTCTGTTTCTTGTTTGATCACGAACTCTTCCCCATCCACAGAACTGACATTTTTTCCATGCTCCCTTAATTTGCATATGATACTAACCTTTATGTCTAAATCATGTACTAATTTTGAGCTTTTCAAAATATTGTGTGAGATGTTGGTCTGTGTCTAGTTTCTGCTAGATTACTTGCCAGTTTCCCCAGCAGTTTTTCTCAGATAGTGAGTTTTTGCCCCAGTAGCTGGGATCTTTGGGTTTATCAAATACTAGGAGGTAACTGTGTCCATTAATTTCTCTATATTGTGTCCTTAAGCCATTCCATTGATACACCACTTTATTTCTTATCCAGTACCAAATTGTTTTTATGATTGCCAATTTATAATATAATTTGAGATCTAGTTCTACTTAGGCCCCTTTCCTTCATATTTAAAAAAATTGATTTCCTTAATATTCCTGACCTTTTATTCCTTCAGATGAATTTTGTTATTTTTTTCCCTAGCATTGTAAGTAATTTTTTGGTACTTTGATTCGTATGGAATTGAATAAATAAATTAATTTAGGTAGTAACTGACCTATGAGCAATGTTCTCCAATTCTCTAGATCTTTATTTGTGCAGTGTTTTGTAATTGTGTTGATATAGTTCTTGTGTGTGTTTTGGCAAATAGACTCCCAAGTATAGTTATTGTAAATGTAAACTTATCTTTCTGTCTTTTTCCTGCTGGGTTTTGTTGGTAATAAACAGAAATGCTGATGGATTGTGTGTGTTTGTTTTATATATAACAACTTTGTTAAAGTTGTAAATTTTTATACTATTTTTAGTTGACTCTCTAGTGTTCTCTGAGTATACCTTCATGTCATCTGAAAAAGTAATACTTTGTTTCCTCATTGTCATGCTTATTTCTTCAATTTATTTTTCTTGTCTTATTGCTATGCTTAGCATTTCTAGTACGATATCGAATAATAAGGGTGATAATGGACATCCTTGCTTCACTCTGATCTTATTGGAAAGGATTTTAATTGATCCCCATAACAGATAATGCTTGCTCTTGTTTTTTTGTAGAAACTAATCAGTTTAAGAAAAGCTACATTTATTCCTATGCTTTCTAATATTTTTAAATAGGAATGGCCATTATATTTTGTCAAAAGCTTTTTGTGAATCTATTGGTATCATCATATGATTTTTGTTGTCTTTATATATTTGCCTCAGTTTCCTCAACTGTAATATAGGGAAGTATGGCTGTTCAAGGAGCACCTCTGGTGTGAGGGCTTGCTGAGTGTCTCATCCACCTTTGGTGTCCACTTGGCATTCAACCATCACCTATGGCTCCCAGAAGTTGTAGCATGTGTAGTGGTCACAGCCCAGTAATCTGTCTTAGCAGACAGGTTAAACCAGGTTGAAGGTAACCGACAGGCCACAAAACTGTTCGTCAGTCAGGAGGTTGTTTACTCCAAGCATGTGAAAAATTCCCTAAGTGGAAAAGGTGTATGAGAACAATTTGTTCTAGTGGCCCTGAAGATGGGTAAAGCAGGCATTGTAGAGACCTTAGAGCTTGGTCAGACATCGAAATTTCCAAGGTCATCGGCTTCATCCCTGGCCCTTACCAATTGTCCTAATTTCTGTCTTGTCACTGGACTTCAATGACTTTGGAAAAGAGAGGCTTTGTGTAACTCTGCCTCCCTTTAATCCAATTCACTCATGAGTCAAAACATCAATGGTCAATGGTCCTCTTCAAAAAGAAAAAAAAAAAGGACAAACAATAACCTTGATTTCCTCAATTGTAAAATGGGGATGATGATAATAGCACTTACCTCTCAGAGTTGTTGTGAACAACAAAGGAGATAATATTTGTAAAAAAGCACTTAGCCTAGTGCCTGGCACATAGTAGGTGCTTATAAAGGATTATGCCCCTTCTTTCCCTTCCTTTGACTAATCAGCCAAATGATGCTCCAGCAGGCTTTTATGTAGCTTGTGGATGATTGGGTTAGAATGTATCCAAGAGATGCCGTGGATCATTTTTGACCAGGGAAATGTTACCTTTGGTATGGCTTCAGATTAAGTACATGGTCAATTGGCTTGTCATAGACATAACCTCCTAGTTCCTCAGTTCTTAGGCCACATTAGCCCATCAGCCATCCTGGACTGAGTATCTTGATATAGCCATTGAATTTAGTTTGGGTAATGCTGTCAGGATCCTAGAGACCTCAATGTTGTGTTCCCATTTTTCTCCACAGTTATAAAATCTATGTTTATTTTAAGGAGTTTAAAAATCAAGAAATGACCATTACTTGCAGTGAAAACATTATACAGTTGCTTCTCAAGGTCAATTTGGGATTTAAGATTCCATGTCCAATTTCTTAAGGATTTCGTCCTAAAATAACTGAAAAGCTATACATTTGGTCAGGAATACTAAGTGGGTTAGAAGCTTAGGCAAATGCCTTCTCTTTTCTGTACTTGAAACCCTATTCAGAGAGACTGATGAGTGGATGTCTATGGGGCAAAATGTGATTCATGGTAAGATTTATTATTAAATCACCTTGAAGTGTCTCTTATAAAAGATAAGTCACTTCATTATAGAAATGTCTTTCACCAGAGAGGATTATGTAGAAATTGCAATTACTTTGGCATAAAGAAATAAATTAACTTACCAACTTGCATTTAAAAAATACACAGTTTTAAATCACTTTGAATTTAAATATAGAGTAGACTCAGAATAGATTTTGATGCTTGGAAATTCAAAAGGTGGACAGCTGGCTATGCAGCACCCAAGGTTTTGCATTTTACTCACAGGATGCATTCAGTGGGGAAACTGCCTGCTCTGCTGTACTGCATCTATTTGTTGACATTATGTCCTTCTTTTGTTGTTTTAGCAAAAATTGATTAAACAACACTGCCATAAGTTCCTACAAGAGAAACAAACATACATGATAATAGTTTGCGTTTATATGGTATGTTGAGGTTTATTTTAATTAACATTTATTTTTGACTCTTTTATTTTTTATTTACTTTTTACATTACTATCTTATTGACTTTTAATTTTACTTATTTTATTTTTAGTCTTTTACTTTTTTCTTAATTACATATAAACAAAAAATTTCAGCATTCATATTTTAAAACTTTGAGTTTCAAATTCTCTCCTTCCTTACCTTCCCTCCCCACTCCTTCATAAAGCAAGCAATTTGATATAGATTACACATGTTCCGTAGGGGTATTGCTGCGTCAAAGAGTATACACAGTTTTACAGCCGTTTGGACATGGTTCCAAGTTCTCCAGAATGGTTGGATCATAAACCTAAAATTCTCTGTAATCCTCATCACTTCTTTTTTCTTTTAAAATTAAAATATTTTCACTGGGAACTTTTCTTTTCATATCACCTTTATTCCCAACATTTCCCTATTTCCTTCTTCCTTTTTCTATCATCTTCTCATGTCCAATTATACTTCTCCTTCTACCCCTACCCAGTGAGTCATCTTTAGTATCAAAAATGAAAAGAGGGGTGAAAAAGCAATTTAACAAAACTAAGCAACACATCAACCGAGTCTGATGGTAAATGTTAGTATTTAAAACCCATGATCTGCCACTTCTACAACAAAGGGAGAGAAGTGCATTTTCTTTATCATTCTCAACAAATGCTGATAATTAGTCACAGAATCACAGGATTTAAGAACTAGAATGGTGTTTAGAGAACAGATAGATCTAAACAGAAAGAAATCCCTATTAAAACACTCAAAAAGTTGACTCTGCTTGGAGACCTCCAGTGAAGTAAAACTCACCATCTTCCAAGGCAGCTGATTCAACATTTGAACAACTCTAATTGTTAGGACATTTTTCCTGATATCATACCTAATTTGTTACCAGTTCAGTTCATTGTTTTTGGCTCTGCCTTTTGTGACCAAACAAAAAATGTAAACCTTCTTCCACATGACATTCAAATACCTAGAGAAAACTAGCATATTATTCCCCTCCCTGTCTTCTCTTCTCCAGGCTAAACATCTCTAATCCTTGATCTCATCCTTATATGAAATGATTGTCTTCCAGGCAGCTTAGATGGTACATTTGGTAGAGTGCTGGGCCTTGACTCAGGAAGACCTGAGTTCAAATTCAGCTTTCCAAACTTCCTAGCTTTGTGACCCTTGTGGCAAGTCACTTAATCTCTGTAGTTTCCTCAACTGAAAAGTGGGGATAATAACAGTTCCTACTTCCCAGGTGAAGATCAGATGAGATCACATTTGTAAAGCACTTAGCACAATGCCTACCACATATTGCTGTTTAATTAATGCTTGTTCCCATGCCTTCCCTTCTTCTCCTTTGGGTACAATTCATCTCACACTGTGGCACCTAAAACTGACCACATTTTACAAATGTGCTCTGACTAGACTCGAGTACAAAGGAAACCCTTTATTCCTGGAAGTTATCCTTTTCAATATCATTGTGTTTCCTTAAACCTTTTGGGCTATATGACTCATTGTAGTCCAAGAAAGAGAGAGCTTGCAGATCTTTATCTGAGAAAATGCTAACCTTTATAAAAATACACATATAAAACTTTACATTTGTCTACTACTGAATTTAATTTTAGATTCAGCTAAATGTTTTAGCCTATCAAGGCATTTTTGGATCCCATCTATTCCTCTTAGCTTTGCATGACAGGCACATTGATGAGCATGCCATCTCTACTTTACCTGTCATTAATACAAATAGAAACAGCAGAGGACCAAGTATAGATCCCTGAGGCACTTCCCTGGAGACCTCCTAACAAGTTGATAATGAATCATGGACTCCTCTGTGAGTCTCACCAGGCATTTTTTTTTTTTTTTTGCGGGGCAATGGGGGTTAAGTGACTTGCTCAGGGTCACACAGCTAGTAAGTGTTAAGTGTCTGAGGCTGGATTTGAACTCGGGTACTCCTGAATCCAGGGCCAGCGCTTTAACCACTGCGCCATCTAGCTGCCCCCTCACCAGGCATTTTTTAAAAAACCTTTCCTTATATCTCCAGCCCTTAGCATAGCCTTTGGCACATAGTAAGTACTTTACCGATGCTTGTTGATTTAACTCATTGACTTGATCTAAGGAGCATCAATTCATCATAACCTGGATTCTCTATGCCATAGGAGTTCAAGATGCCTTGTTCCCCTAGACCAGTCAAGTCTTGAGACTCATTGCCCTACTAAAGAGAAACCTACCTAGACTACACAGAACAGAAATTGTTGCTCCTACCTTGGTCTCAAGGACCCAAAAATCTTCTAGAGGACCTTGTACTACTTAAAAAGCTTTAAAGCCAGTACTAAACAGCTCTGAACTGGGAGATGTGTGAAACCTGACATAGGCAGGAAGCAACAGAACGAGTCCCATGAGTGAGGAGGCATGGGTAAGTTGTCAGGCAGTCAATAGACCACAAGCATTTATTAAATGCCTACTATATGCTAGGGATTGTGCTAAGCTCTGAGGATAGAATGAAATCCAAAAGACAGTCCCTGTTTTCAAGGAGCTTGCGGTGTAATGGGTGAGATAGTATACAAACAACTATGTACAAACAAGATATATACAGGATAAATTGGAGATAGTCAACAGAGGAAAGGTGTTAGAATTAAGGGGGACAGGAAAAGACTTCTTGTAGAAGCCAGGGAGTTGAGGTGAAGAGGAAAAGCAATTCAGGCACGGAGGATAACCAGCAGGAGACGGAGAGTCTTATGTGAGGAACAACTAGGAGTCCAATGTCACTGCACTGCAGAGTATACAGCAGGGTAGGGAGCTGGTGAGTAAAAGCATAAGGAGACTGGAAAGGTGGGAGGGGACCAAGTTTGAAGGATTTCCCATCTTTTGAACCCCATGACTCCCTATTGATTGTAGAGTCAGATATTATTTCATCTTTATCTCATCCTTTTAAATTTGTTTGGTTTCAGTTTTGTTCTATTTATTTATTATAATAAATAATATAATGCATAATATGCTATTATTCTTTTATTATATTTATTAGTTATCATATGTGTATAATCAAAGTTGTATAAGATAAATAATATAGCTAGCAATAGAAGCTAGATGGCTCAATGGATAGAACACTGCACTGGAGTTAGGAAGACCCTAGTTCAAATCCAGCCTCAGATACTTACTAGCTATATGACCTGGGATAAGTCACTTAACTTTTGTTTGCCTTAATCTACTGGTGAAGGAAGTGGCAAACCACTCCATTATCTTTGCCAAGAAAACCCCATAGATAGTATGGTCCATGTAGTCACAAAGAGTCACACAGGCCCTAACAACTGAATAACAAGTGCAAGTCACTGTGCTAAACATTTGACAATTATGATCTCATTTGATTCTTACAACAATCCTGGGAGGTAGGTGCTGTTATTATCCCCATTTTACAGATGAGGAGACTGAGACACATACAGGATAAATGACTTGCCCAGGGTCACACAGCTTGTAAGTGTCTCAGACTGGATTTGAATTTGAGTCTTCCTGACTTAGATTGGTGGTACACACTTACTGAGAGGGTGATTGAAAGAGTTTTGAGATCTTAGAGGAAAAGCAGCTGCTTTGTCCTCTTCAGGAAAGTTGTCAATTTTTCTTTTCTATCTCCCAGTTCACAATAATCCATTTTTTTCCCTTCCTCTTCTGTTTGATTTTCTTCTACTCACCAAGCTCCTGACAATGGTCAAGATTTCCCCACTCTACTGCAGATCCTCAAACCCCCTCTACCTCCCCCACTCCATTGAAGTCCACTTGTTTCCTTTAGAAACATTTCAGTGTCCCCAACAACAAGTAATGGGAAGAAGCATTCGTTGCATTGTGTCACCTCCTCTTCTAGGAGGGACACCCCCCTACACTTGTATCATAAACAGCTGTGGCAGAAATACATTGCAAAATTCGTTAGGCTTTCCATACTGATTGAGATGGTCAGCCTTGGTTGTTGTTGTTTTTAAGCAAGTTGTGGATATTTATAAGTCATCCCTAATCACCTTAAGAAAATTATCACCAGAGCAGCTAGGTGGCACAGTGGATAGAGGATTGGCCCTGGATTCAGGAGGACCTGAGTTCAAATTCGGCATCAGATACTTGAAACTTACTAGCTGCGTGACCCTGGGCTAGTCACTTAACCCCAATTGCTTTACCAAAAAAGAAAAGAAAAGAAAATTATCACCTCTTAACTTGATGACGGTGCTACACCTCCTCCCTGCCATCCTTGTGCATCAGCCTCCTGTTTCACCAGCTTTCCTTACTCTTCCATCTTCTCTACTGATTTGTTCCTTTCCCCTATTCTTTTTTATCTTGCTTTCCCAAATATCTTTTCCTTTTCTTTCTCCTTAAGTTTTTCTTTAATTACTTTCTTCAGGTCCTTACCCTTTAGTCATGTTTCTTCACCTTTCTCTCACAGAAACCAGAAATGGAATCTCAACTGACCTGGAAATTATTCTCCTTCAAATATTTCACAAAAATTTCCTTCCTACATTCAAACTCAGGTCTCTTTCATGTGTCCAAGTTCTTCCAAACTACTGACATAACTTCTTTCTCCTTATTTATTCATTTAAGATTTTTCCCTTATCCTACACCACTCAGAAATGCTGGGAAGTAGCATTTGAGGTCTTCTTGGCAAAGATCCTGGAGTAGTTTGCCACTTCCTTCTCCAGCTTATTTGACAGATGAGGAATCTGAGGCAAATAGCAGTTAAGTGACTTGTCCAGAGTCACACAGTTAATGAAGTGTCTGAGGCCAAATTTGAACTCAGGAAGATGAGTCTTCCTGACTCTAGGCCTGGCAATCTATCCACTATGGTGCCACCTACCTGCCCCTGACTGGCCCATAGAGGATGTAAAAAGGAGTAAAGTATAATAAGACTGGAAAGGCAGATTAGAAGCAGATGATGAAGGTTACATAGAAACCCATGAGTTTGTATTTGATACTTGAGCAGGGGTACTCACCCTTTTTGTATCACGAGCCCCTTTGACAGTCAGGTGAAGTCTATGGATTCCTTTCCAGAGTAATGTCAATGATTATACAAATATATAGGAGTATGAAGGAAACGAATTATATTGAAATATAGTTATCAATAAAAAAAAACACAAATTCAAAAACCCTAGCTTGAGAACCCTTATCCTAGAGGCAATAGAGAGTCACTGGAACTTCTTGAACAAGGAAATTATATCATCTCACCTATGCTTTAGGAAAGTCATGTTTGCAGCTGGTAGAAAATGTATCAATAGTTTCCAGTGCCTGCGTTTTTGAATTGGTTTCTTGTCTAGTGCCTCAGTTTCTCTAGAACCAGGTCCTGTCTCCCTCATTATTTCCAAAATTTCATCCTCACTGGTTCCCAACATCCTGGTGTCAGGGCTTCTTGATGCCAACTGCCTGTCCACTGGGACCTCTTCCTATTGCCTACTGCTTTTGTGCCATACTTGTTCTGCCTGAAAAGACACCCATTTAAACTTCTTTCCATTATTTTCCCCTAGAACCCTCACTGATCACCTGTCCCATCTTTGTGGTCTGTTTTTTTGTTTTGTTTTGTTTTGTTTTTAGTGAGGCAATTGGGGTTAAGTGACTTGCCCAGGGTCACACAGCTAGTAAGTGTTAAATGTCTGAGGCCGGATTTGAACTCAGGTACTCCTGACTCCAGGGCCAGTGCTCTATCCACTGGGCCACCTAGCTGCCCCTGTGGTCCTCTTTTCTGAGCCTTAACCATTCTGATCTGATCTGTCCCACTGTTGGCAGAACCCTTGTTCTAGTGAGTTGAGGGCATTAAAGTTCTCAATGATATCCTGTCCTACTAAACCACTGTGACATATGCTAGCTGGATATAGGAATTTTTAGAGGGCAGATGATAACACCTAGAGATAGATGGCAGCTGCACTGATCTCCTGGGTGGGCTGCTTATTGAGCCAGTGTCTCAAGTACCTTTGTGTCTTTTGTAATGACTAGAATCAAAGTGGGGGTATTCAGCTGATTAGTTTTGACTTAAATGGTGGGCTTCCCAAATCCTTATAATTTAATTACAAATAAGGAAAAAAGATTCCCTAACGTAAGCGTCATGTTGCTATTACTTTGCATTCTGTTAGAAGACAGTGTAAGAAAATCACTCACTTGGCTGTTTCCCTGGGAAAGGGTTGCTTTAAGAAAAAAGAAGCAGAGGAAAGAGGACCAGAAATGTGACCATTATTAAGGTAATGAGAAAAATGGTGTGGGAAGAAAAAACCGGTGTGGGGAAAACATATCTTTTGCTTCCACTTCTTCCAAGCAATAAGATATTTTTCATTTCTCTCATCCATTCCTATGTACTTAAATATTATAGAAATATATAATAGAAAAAACAGAATAGAAACCAATTAGATAGTCTTGCAGAATTTCATCTGATTTAAATCTGTATGGGGCTGGGAATCTGGAAATGTATCTCTTGGGTTGTCCAGATGTGGGGGAAGGAAGAAAGTTGCCTTCTTTCATGTCTGAAGAGTTGGGATATTGCAGAAATGGCCTTAATCCCCTTGGAAGTTCCCTGAATGGTGTTAGTAATTCTATGCCATACAGAGTCTCTAGAGCTCACGCTATTCCCGTTAACTCCTGTGAGAGTTTACTAAGACACACTGGAATCAGATATGCAGAGGCCTGTGTTGTATGTTTAGATTATTTCAAACCAACAGAACAATGTATCTAGTCCCCCCCCCAACCCCAAACTCTGAATTCTTCAACATCTCTCTGGGCATGTTGGAAATTTCATTTAAAGATGGAGTTAACAATAATTAGATTCAACTGGACATGCAATGCTGGGATGTGTGATATAATTAGCAAAGCAACGAGTTGAATGCATTTATGTTGCCTCTAAGGCACTCTTCAAAACATACTTTAAATTGGGAGGTGAGTTGGTGGCAGACATGTATGCATGTATGCAGATCCTTCATGGAGTTATAAACACTGTCTGGGTTGGTCCTTGGTGTAAGATGTTCTAATTAGGGCCAGGGATTGGCTTTCCTTTCACAGCTGTAGCAGCGTGCCTTAGAGCAGTGGTGTCAAACTCAGATAGAAACATAAACCATACATAAGGATCCTTTCAGACTGTAAATTGACCTCGAAAGCCACATATTAATATTATCTGTTCTATTGTATTTTTATTTTCTTAAATACTTCCCAACCACATTTTAATCTGGTTATGCCATATTGTGGGTATTGTGTGGCCCGTGGGCCACATGTTTGACATGTCAGTCTTAAAGAATCTCCCCTGGCTTTGTTTGGGTTGTGCCTAAAATGGAATATGATTTTTTTCAAAATCCCAGTCAACTTATCTTGGCATCTGGAGAGAATACAGTGCTTATTCTGGAAGTGAGGACCTGAGTTCAAATCCCACTCTGATCATTTAATACACCCGTGTGACCCTTGGGCAAATAATTTCACCACTCTGGGCCTCCATTTGCTCCCTGTAAAATGAAGAAGGATTGGATTCAATGATTTCTAAGACCCCTTCCAGCCCATAATAGGGAGGCAAAGGATTTCCTTTCATTTTAAAAAGAAGGGATAATTTTTCATTCCACATTTTAAAAACAGACTAAGGAAGGTTAAGAGGGGTAAAATGATTAGGGTTTGAAAAAAATAGCGTAAGCATTGTTACTTTTGAAAAGTCAGTGAGGGGGCAGCTAAGTGGCACAGTGGATAAAGTACTGGCCCTGGATTCAGGAGGACCTGAGTTCAAATCTGCCCTCAGACAATTGACACTTACTAGCTATGTGACCCTGGGCAAGTCACTTAACCCTCATTTCCCTGCCAAAAAAAAAAGTCAGTGAAGGCTTTAAGTCCATAGTGATGGAACACTGTATTATTACTAACTCATGAAAGATTTTTGTGGTGGGGAGAGGCAGAGATCTGGACCTATGATTTCACTGATATCAAGAATTCCTTGCATTAGTGTAGAACAGATAGCAATCTATAACTGGAAGCTTTGTTGTTGTTCAGTCATTTTAGTCATGTCAGACTCTTCCTGACCCCTTTGGGGTTTTATTGGCAAAGATATTGGAGTGATTTGTCATTTCCTTTTCCAGCTCATTTTACAGATGAGGAAACTGAGGCAAACAGGGTTAAGTGACTTGTCCAGAACTATAAAGCTAATAAGTATCTGAGGCCAGATTTGAACTCAGGAAGATGTGTCTTTTTTTCTCTCTATTTAGAATTTTATTTTCCAAATTACATGTAAAACCAAATTTTGACATCAATTTTTAAAAACGTTGTGTTCCAACTTCTCTTCTTCCCTCCCTTTCTACCCCCCCACCTCCAAGAACTCAAGCAATTCAATGTAAGTTATACATGAGTAGTCATGGAAAACATCTCCACATTAGATAGGTTGTGAGAGAAAACAGATAAAAACAAAACTTCAGATTAAGAAATGGTAAAAAAAAAATGTGTTTCAATCTGTTTACAGATACCATCAGTTCTTTCTCTGTAGATGGATTGCAAAGATGTGTCTTTTTGACTCCAGGCCTGCAATTCTATCCACTACATGACCACCTGCTACAGGAATCCTGGTCCATTCAGGTGCTGGTACCCTCCATCTAGGAAATTAACTTGTATCTATGTGAATATTTTGTACTATTGATCTGTGTAAATTCTATTTACCCACAGGTTGTAAACTCTTTGAGGTCAGGGACTATTTCATTTTTATCTTTGCCTCTGAGGGGGAACACACAGTACTTGGCCTGTAGTTTAAAACAATGCTTATTGGGATGGTGGTTAAAAAGCTGCCTTGGGCAATGAGATATTAAATGGCTGGCCCATGGGCAAGACTATCAGTGGGTGCCAGAGGAAAGAGATGAACTTAGACCTTCCTAACACCACAGTCCACCTTCCTTCACTAGGTCAGGTTGCTTCCCTTGTGAAGGCAATATGCCATTTCATGGCTACCATATAAAAAACCCATTTATCTCTCCTAAAACCAGTTTAACAAAACAAGACTCTGAAACCATATTATTGGCATATAAATGCTTGAGTTTGCTTCACTTTTTTTTTAAGTGAGGCAATTGGGGTTAAGTGACTTGCCCAGGGTCACACAGCTAGTAAGTGTTAAGTGTTCAAGGCCGAATTTGAACTCAGGTACTCCTGACTCCAGGGTGGGTGCTCTATCCACTGCACCACCTAGCTGCCCCTGCTTCACTTTTTAAAAATGATTTTTAAAAATTTCACAGTAGTATTCTACATTCAGATCATTTGCTCCTTAGACAAGTCCTCACATATATGATAAAGCAAGTGTATTTGACTTAAGTATCCCATTTACCCCCTTGTGAAAAAGGCATGTAAAACCTCCTAAGAATGGTTTTAACTGGTGTATGGTGGTACTTTGCATACGTCTGTGAGCCTTTGTATAAGAAAATCAAACTGGGGGGGTGCAGGTTAAAAGTCTTTTGTGCACAGGACAAAAGGGATTTTGTTGTAGGCAGATTTTATATACATGCATGTGTGTGTGTGTGTGTGTGTGTGTGAGAGAGAGAGAGAGAGAGAGAGAGAGAGAGAGAGAGAGAGAGAGAGAGAGAGAGGGATGGAGCATATTAGCCTTGCTTTTTTAAACTAGTTTTTATGCTGGCTTTTAGCTTCATTTGTGTGACAATATGGCAAGTAAAAAAATAACCTTTCTGGGGCTTTTATTAGGTTCCTGGCTAGCTGTGGTAGATAGGCAGATAGATAGATAGATAGACAGACAGACAGACAGACAGACAGACAGACAGACAGACAGACAGATAGATAGATAGATAGATAGATAGATAGATAGATAGATAGATAGATAGATGGATGGGTGCATGGAGGGGTGCATGGATGGATAGATAGATAGTTAAGAGGGGGAGAGAGATAGAGGGAGAGAGAGGGAGGAAAAATATTCATTAAATACTTTCTATGTGCCACGCCCTGTGCTAAGTAATAGGGGATACCAATACCAGCAGCAAGATAGTTCCTGCCCTCAAAGAGTTTATGCTCTAAGGCGAGAAGGGAACATATACTGTGAAACTGGAGGGCAAAAGGACAAGACTGAATGCTAGGCAGCACGGTTTGGAGCTGGTGGTTGGGAAATGAAGTGAAAGCCTGTCAGAGCCCAGTGTGGTTCCTGGTGTGGAGTCCAAGACTTTTGGTGGGAATGAAGGATGGAGTGGAGCTGGCCTGTTTTGGAATTAGTGAGGTTAGAAGCTTTGTTCCAGGCAAGATAAAGAAAAAGTTCATTTTTTTTTTTTTGGTGAGGCAATTGGGGTTAAGTGACTTGCCCAAGGTCACACAGCTTAAGTGTCAAGTGTCTGAGGCTGAAAAGTTCACATATAATAGCACAGGGTCCTTCGGGGTGGGGAAGTAGAAATCCAAGTTTTGGGGGAAGAGGAAATATGACTTGCTGAGAGGCCATAGGACTCCAAAGCCAGGTTTGAATTCAGATCTTCCTGAACCCCAGCCTAATGTTCTGTCCACTGTACCCCACCTAGCTGAGTCAGTGAGGCTAATGGACACTTTCTAGCCTTTAACAAATAAGAGTACAGATCAGCAGATAGCCCTGAAGAGCTGAAGTATAGAAGATTGAAGCAGAAAACACTAGAGAAGTCTATCAGAGAAAACACCAATGGGTGTAGTGATATAACATCCAGGAGAGATGTGATGCCTAGCAGAGAACATGTAATACAGTGACATCCCTGGATGACACTTGAGATCCTGTAGCATCAGAGGTATGGGATATGAGTTGCTCCAGATATATGTGTATCCTGGTCACAAAAAACAAACAAAAACAAAAAACAAAAAAACAAAACAAAAAAACCCCAACAACAAAAAACCCTCTATATGTGTTTTCCATGCATATTCTACCTGGTTTCCTAATGTATGTCTTCCATGTATTTTTTGTGTGTGTGTGAGGCAATTGGGGTTAAGTGACTTGCCCAGGGTCACACAGCTAGTAAGTGTCAAGTGTCTGAGGTTGGATTTGAACTCAGGTCCTCCTGAATCCAGGGCTAGTGCTCTATCTACTGTGCCACCTAGCTGCCCCTTCCATGTATTTTTTACACTTGTACTCCCATTCCATGTATTTTCTACACTTGGATTCTCTGCATATCTGTCCTTCTATCCCGAGTAATGTCCTAATTGATAGAAGTATGTACTCCAAGTTAGGGGGAAAGGGCAGAATTTTTTCTTGACATTTTGTTTGCTATGCTGTTTGATTATTTTGTACTCATAAGTACCCTGCCTTGCTTGTAAAAGTAAGTACATTGTTGGGGGCTTGTAAGATAAAATTTTGAGTAGATACTGATCTACAGAGTCCATTTAAGCTGTGGTCACTTCTCTGGGGGTCAGGGAGAGGCTGCTATAGATGTTTCACACACTCACATACATACACACATATACACATTCAAACCCTTCCTCCATCGCTCAGATTCCTGTAATTTGACCTGAAATATCTTTTATGCCACAAAAGAACTGGGTCAAGGGGCACAAGAATTCTAGCCACATTCTTGTCCTATGCTACTTCCCTAGTAGAAATGAGGTTTTGATGGGAACAAAATTTCCTAGGGTCTTGCCGCATAGGCTTGGCTAGCTTTTCCTGAGGTTCTACTTCATGTAGGTTAGGCTATTTTTTTTTCCTTAAGAGGAATTAAACCACTTAATTGGCTAAGGAAACTGGTTCAGGTTGTAGACTTCATTTCCTCATTCCTTGTGTACAAAAGTTCAGGAAGAGCTTCCAGCTCCCTCTCTGAGACCTCTGACCAGGACCAAATCAACATAGTTTCCTTACTGAATATCCTCGTTGAATTTCCTTCCCCTTCAAAGGCCAAGTAAACCTTCTTTTGTTGACTACAACAGTACCTTATTTCTTTCCAGTGTTGGACCTGAACTACCAAGTAACCAGCCTGAATTAGCCCAAGGTCACACCAAAGATACTGTAGATAGAAAAACGGCCAGCAGACACAGATAGAAATGTGACCAAAAGAGTAGGGAAGATTCCTCTTCTCTCTGGCCCCTTCCTCTGATTGGTCAGTTTCTCCTAGCACCTGCATTTTAAAGAAAGTGCCCAGCCAGTCATGCTCACTCCATTCCTCTCTGGGCTCCACTCAACTCTCCAGATTTTTTTTTTCTTGATTTTGTCCCCATATTGGTACTTCCTCTCGCTCAAACTTTTTGGCTTCCCTTTACCTGTTTTTTTCCCCCTCATTAGAATGTAATCTCTTTTTGTTGTTGTTAGTTCCTTTTTCTAAAGTTTTTTTGTTATGCTATGATTTGCTTGAGTTCTTAAGGTAGTGGTAGGGAGGGAGGAAGAGAATTTGGAATGCAAAGTTTTTTTTTTTTTAACACGTTGCAATGGGGTTAAGTGACTTGCCCAGGGTCACACAGCTAGTAAGTGTTAAGTGTCTGAGGCCGGATTTGAACTCAGGAACTCCTGAATCCAGGGCCGGTGCTTTATCCACTGCACCACCTACCCGCCCCTGGAATGCAAAGTTTTAAAAATCAATGTTACAATTTGTTTTTACATGTAAGGTGGGGAAAAATTCTAAATAAATTTAATTTTAAAAAAAGAATATAATTTCCTTGAGGGCAGGGACTGTCTTTTTTTTCCTGCATCTGTATTCCCAGTACTTGGCATCTTTTTTACTCAATAACTTTTGCTTCAGAGGTGAGGCAAGTTGTGGAAAGACTGATGATTAGGTCAGGAAAAGGCTAGGATGAATTGCTTTCTTATAGGTGGGATGTTTGGGGTGTTTTATGTGTGAAATCAAAGGATGAGCCCTCACAGCAAGAAACCTTCAACTTCAATTGAGCCAGAGCATTGCAGATTAGAGGACTCTTAGGGATTGGTTTGTATCCTTTACTTGCATTTGTAATAAATCCAATGAACCTCATTTCCAGCTGGGAGTGGGAAATGATGGACCAAATTTTGTCTGCTGGAGATTGGGCAGTGATTTTTTTTCCCATCATTCCCTTTTTCTTTGGAACTTTCTCTCCTGGAAGTCACTTGGTCAACAAGGCAATTATTTGTGTCTGCTGTTAATGATGTCTTGTTAACCAGATGGGGGATGGTTGGAATGCCTGTATAGTTAGTGATGAGGTCTTACTGAATGGCTTGAAGTATTTAATGACCAGGTGATAATGTGAAAGGTCTGATAAGAATCTCATTGAGTTACTAATCTTAGAGTTTTTCTCTGTCTTTTTCTACTTAATAATATTGGTGATAATTTGAATTCATTTTACATAGCACTTTTCTATTTATAAAACACTTTGATAAATATTATTTTATTCAATCCTCACAACAGCTGAATGTGATGAGGAGATAGAAGGGAGAGGAGGTAGGTTGTATTATTCTCATTTTACAGATGAGAAAACTGAATTCTGAGAGGTCAAGTAATTTTCTCAAGGTCTCAGACAGTGAGTGTCAGAACTGTGACCCCAACTCAGGTCTTTGAGCTCTTATTGCTTACTTTTTAGCTTCTAGGCTTCATCTCAACAATGTAAAGAGAATTTAGATTTACAGAAAGCACTCAGGGTTCTTGTGTAGTTGCCCAAAGGCCATAAAATAGCAAAGGGACAGTCTGTGATATTTTGGTTGTGTGCGAATGAAGAAGCTCAGTAGTTCCCTCCTCTTTTATGTAGGACTTTAAAGATTGTGAAACACTTTTTTTTTTTTTACAATAATCTTGAGAGGCAGTTCAAGTGCTAACCCCTGCCCCCCCCTGCCCCTCCCACCCCATTTTATAAGTAAGGAATCTCAAAGAGTGGTCAGTCAACTAGCATTTATTAAGTGCTTCCTATATGCCAAACCCTGATAAGAAAGGCAAAAAACATAGTGTCTGCCCTCAAGGATCTCATATTCTAATGGGGAAGACGACAAATACCCTGATATAAGTACACAGTGTAAATGGGAGGTCATCTCAGAGGGAAGGCACCCAGAAGTGAGGGGCCTGTGGAAAAGGCCTCCAGCAGACCATACCATTTGAGCTGCATTTTGAAGGAAGATGGGAAAGTCAAGAGGTAGAGCTGAGGGTGGAGAGAACTTTCCCAGGGATATACCAGTGCTAAAGTGTCGGAGCTGAGTTTTGAGCTCTAAAGTAGTTGGACCAACGTAACAAGCAGAGTTGTAACTAGGGCAGGGGTGACTGGTACTCGGCCCATGGCACCAATATTTAAAAGGTGCTGACAGTACTTTCACTCCTGTGATAGTATAGAAATGACCATACTTAGTACCAAGGTAAGAAGCATTATTTTGCAGGGAGGGTTTGGGCAGGAGATTTTTGGACTTGTAATCATAGAACATCTGGACATCTAGACGTCCACATAGGGAACTTTCTAGTGAGGAAACTCCCTCCCTCTTCCAATGTAGATTATTAGCAACTGTTTTCCAGTTTATAGTCATAGAGTTGCCTGGGCACTGAGAGGTTAAAGTAAATTGTCCAGGGTCACATAAATAGTATGTGTCATATGTAGGAACTGAAGGCAGATCTTTCTGATTCTAAGGCTGGCTCTCTATCCATTATGTCATGTCTAATTAATTAAGAATAATTAATTAAAGTAAAAATGGTAAACTTCCTCCCCCTAGTGGCTACACCCCAGGTGAGCTCTTCCCCTTCCTGCCTTTCTTAGAGATCTCCCAAGAGCAATCTCTCATTATTCTTTTATTTTTTTTTTGGTGAGGCAATTGGGGTTAAGTGACTTGCCCAGGGTCACACAGCTAGTAAGTGTTAAGTGTCTGAGGCCGGATTTGAACTCAGATCCTCCTGACTCCAGGGTCGGTGCTCTATCCACTGTGCCACCTAGCTGCCCCAATCTCTCATTATTCTACTAGGATCTCTCTCTCTCTACCACATCAGTTCCAGGATCCCTCCCTACACACACACCTTTGGGTCCCAGGATCTCTCATTGTGTACCACCACTGATTTTATCTTTAAAAGATGATTTGTGGTATATTTTGTGCTGCTTACTCCAGGGGTCAAGGTTGTTAGCTATGGCTTTGGTCAAAAGAATACCAGAACTTAAACGTCCAGAGAAGTCTTCTTCAAAACATTCCCTTTGACAGGACACATTCTCCAAATTCCCTTATTGCTGAAAAGATTTAGGAACTCTTTTCTTTGGAACTTTCCTTACTTTCACAGCCCATTTAGAAGCCACATATGAAAACCAAATGTCATTACTTTGATTTTGTTTTTGTTTTTTAAAGTCTATCTCCTAGAGTTGGAAAATGGATTGTTTTGCTTGAAGAACAGCCAAGAGACATTCCCAAAAGGTGAATGATCACCTCACCTATTCTTGAATATAACCCAGAATAGTTGGGAAATCACTCCTAGGGCTATACCTAGCATGAGACCTTGGCCCAGGGAGCTGACATGGGAAGTATTTTCTCCCTTCAGCAGCAGTTGCTATATGCCTCACCTCCAGGGCTTCCATTGATTTGCAGTGTGTCAACTCTTCCTAGAATACCCCCCTCCCCAAAGCTCTGTTGCCCCCCCCCCATTCCCAGTGTAATTGCCTCGGTTAGATTGCTATGGCTCTCCTATTTCTCTCTGCCTCCCCCTCTCCATTGTTTCTTCCCCTTCCCCTCCCCCTCCCCCTCCCTCCATCTCCCTCCTCCCTCAGAGGAAAAAGGATTTCCATTATAGTTATTCATAGTCTCCTTCAATCTTTGCTCCCATTAACCACTTCATGGTTTCTCTCGGTAGAAAGCACACCAGGTACAATGTGCACCTCTCTCCACCTCCCCAGGGACGTTTTTGTTCCAGATGACCAGATATCCAATGACTGCTCAAGGCACTTGGGGCTAAATCTGGGTAAGAGGTGAAGGAAAGATACCTTTTTTTTTTTTTTTTTTTGGCGGGGCAATGAGGGTTAAGTGACTTGCCCAAGGTCACACAGCTAGTAAATGTCAAGTGTCTGAGGCCGGATTTGAACCCAGGTCCTCCTGAATCTATGGCCGGGGCTTTATCCACTGCGCCACCTAGCTGCCCTCAAAAGATACCTTTTGAAAGATCTTTGGGCCCTAGAATTTGAACTGAGGATTCCTGTCTTGGGAGAACTTCTGACATTTATATCCTCAAGTTGTCTACTCCCAATTGGAAGGATCCTGAGCCATCATCTAATCCACTCTTCTTATTTTACAGATGGGATAATTAAGATCGTGGTTTGGCCAAGGTCAGATAGCTCACTACTGGCAGAACCTGGACTTTCTGGGCCTCCAGACTACCAGTGCAATGTTCTTTCCACTAAAATATTGTCTTTGGGAGATGACCTGATTAGCTCTCTATTTAAGGCAAATCTGATGGCACTCTCCTCCCCCCCACCCCATTTATCTTTAGTGAGTGTAGTGGAAAGAACACTGAACTAGGTGTAGTCAAAAGTTTCCTGGGCTGGAGTCTGGGCTCTTATGTTTCTGGCACGTGTGACCATTAGCAAGTCATTTAAAAAAACAAAAACAAAAACAAAAACCAACCACTGTGTGACTCAGTTTACCCACTTGTAAAATGCGGAGTCCTTGCCTCCCTCACAAGGACTGTTGTAAAGAAAGCACTTTGTAAGCCCTAATGTCATAAATATAACTTGTTCAAATTTTCTTTGTTATTATTATATGGTATCACAGCTATACAAAAGCTGCAGTGACCAACCTGCCGTGAAACAGTTAACTTTCCTATCTTTGCAATGCTGATGCCTGAGTTCTGCTGTAATAAATTTAAGCAGGCTTGCAGGGTGGAAACTAAAGATAGCCTCTTTAATCAAGTGTTTCAAACTTGCTCAGCATAAAATCTAAGTCTAAGGAATTCACTTATGGATCTGTTTTATAGTCCTATTGTGAAAATTTCTCTGAGATTTAGTGGATTTGGGGACATCTTGGAAAGTCATCAGATGTTAGGAAAAATTAGATATGGCAGCAGATATACTTTTTTTTTAAAACTGTGAGAATGAAATGAGAACTGGACACGAGATATCATAGAAATGACAAAGACCATGCCTTTTCCTGCCTTTAGCATTCAGATGGAATGCGGAGGACAGTCCCATTGGTACCTGACTGTTAAATGCTTTATGTGCTCAAAAGGGCAGTCTCACTCTGTCTGAGAAAAATATTGTAGGTACTGTGAAGAAATATTCTCTTCTCCTCCACCTCCAAAGGAGATGGCTTTCACAGTTGTATTCCAGCCTTAGCCCTAGTTGGGATTTTCTTCCTTTTCTAGTTGTTGTTTTTTTTTAAACATATCCTAGAATTGCTAGTTTGCTGGCCCCTTCTGTCTTTCTACTAAATTCCATAGGCCCTCTCCTGACCTTTGACAAAATAGACTAAGTTCTGTTTCCAGGGCCTCTTTCTAATAATAATTTCCCTGGCTCACTGTCTCATCCAGGATCTTCCCTGGAAGTATAAGAATCTGGTTCAAAGGGCCCTCTGCCGCCCTAAAAACATTCAGGCTACCAAAGATATTAAAAATGGCACTTGTTTATTTAAGGGGTAATGAACACAGAGAGAGCTCTGTATCTGAACCTTTATAAAAACAACTGGGTGAGTCTATGTGGGTGACCCTCATTTTCCTTCCCAGAGGTTTTGGCTCACAGTCTTTACAAACTCACAGAAGCACTTAGTCAAATCCGTGGGTCATAAGTGAAACGGCTGTTTTGGAGGCTGGTGTAACATCCCATCTGGCATCTCTCTTCAGTGTCTGGTGGATCTACATGGCTCTAGGAGATCAGAAATGGCCCCCTTTTCCAGTTCAGGTCTCAGCACGGTGCTATCAGGAGCTTTTCCCCTACTCTAGTCCTTACCCAGCCTTACAACCTGTCAGTATCACACTCTGATTGTTGTTGGCTGATCCTGTTGTTGGCTCTTTCCTAAGATAGAGGGAAGTTGACCCAGATCTCCATCCCACATGGTCACCAAACTGGGAGCTCCTTCTTGGTGTTTTCTGGGCATATGCCCCTGGGCTTTCCATCTATTCTACATGAAGGGGGAGGACAAAGAAGGGCTGACATGATTCCTACTGACATATTCCTACTACAGTTATCCCTTTCACATTGGGACTTTCCCCATCACAATTTCCATATATCACAGAATGGCATAAGAAATTAAATGGGGGGGGGGGGGAGCAGCTAGGTGGCACAGTGGATAGAGAACCAGCCCTGGAGTCAGGAGGACCTGAGTTCAAATGCGGCCTCAGACATTTAACACTTACTAGCTGTGTGACCCTGGGCATGTCACTTAACCCCAATTGCCTCACCAAAAAAAAAAAAGAAATTAAATGGGAATTTGGGGGGAGTTTTGTCGAAGCCACAGATGACACTCGAATGCCAGCAGATGACACAGAAAAAGCTTAGAAACTCAGCAATGCATAAAATATATGTATAGCATTGTATAATATGCATAAAATGTATGTATAGTATTATATAATATCAATATATTTTATCTTTTAATACCATAATAATTGACTTGTATTCTCCTACAAAGGGAGGGCCAAAAAGTTTTACACACATTTTTCAGATCCCAAGGGTGCCATGCCCCTAACCTCTGAGATGTGGAAGGCTTAACTATTTATTACAATTGCCACCAGCCTCGCTATGATTGTCTATTTCCTTCCCCTTAGTTCAACAGGGTCCACATTCCTGAAAGCACATTAAGATTCACAAGGAACTTTACTCACCACAATCCTATAAGGGAGGAAGGGCAAGTACTGACCCATTTATAGATATGAAGTGGATTCACTCGCTTAAGGTCCCACAAGCATCAGCATTTGGACTCAAGCCCAAGAGTCTTGTGACTCTTCCTGTTCTGCTACTTTTCCTGGTACCACAAAGTTCCTTTCCTTCAGCCCCAATTGCCACAGGCAGTTAGTGAATATCTAGGATAAAAAGGCATCACTGATCACCAGGTGTATGGTGGGGAAGGTGGGAAGGGAAGGAGGGAGGGAGAAAGGAGAGGTGTACATTGTGCCTGTTGTGCTTTCTGAACATTCACAAAATGGCTGATGGTAGTAAAATCAGAAGAAGGGGAGATCTTTAGGGCAATATTAAGTAGCTCAGTTGAGGGGGCAACTAGGTGGTGAAGTGGATAAAGCACCAGCCCTGGAGTCAGGAGGACCTGAGTTCAAATCTGGCTTCAGACACTTGACACTTACTAGCTGTGTGACCCTGGGCAAGTCACTTAACTCTCATTGCCCCGCAAAACAAAAGAAAACAAAAACAAAAAACAAAGAAACAAACAAAAACAAACCAAACCAAAAAAAAAAAAAAGAAACTCAGTTGTGGGAAAAAATAGAACACATTTACAGGAGGACAGAACTGTTGAATATTAAAACATGGAAATCTTATTCTATGGTAACCTTAATATAGCCATAATTGACTGGCTCAGTTTTCTGTGCTAAAAAAGACAACTTCTCCTCATATGTTCTTTTGGGCTGAGACTCATTACATGACCAATGGCAAATGCTGCCTCAGGATCTGAAGCTGAGTCCCCTATTTCCAAACCCAATACCTGTTCCACTGTAGAGTATACTAGGACATACAGAGTGGAAAGAATACTGTATTTGGAGCTGGAAGACTTGAATTTGTCTCCTGGACTTGTCACCCATTAGCTGTGTAACTTTAGGCAAATTACTCACCTTCTCTGAGTCTCAGTGTCCTCATCTGTACAATAGGAGTAATAGCAACTGGCCTTCACAAGGTGGTTGTGAAGAGTAAATGACATAATCCATGTGAAAAGCAAAGTTCTACATAAATTCAGCCCTCACAGTGTCCCTGTGCTTAGTAAAACCTTTACAATTTTTATAAATGTAAACTATTCAACACGTATCCTAGTTTCTTTTCACTTCAAAACTGTATGGCCCTGGGGGCAGCTAGGTGGCACTGCAGTGGATAAAGCACCAGCCCTGGATTCAAGAGGACCTGAGTTCAAATCCGACCTCAGACACTTGACACTTACTAGCCGTGTGACTCTGGGCAAGTCAGTTAACCCTCATTGCCCTGAAAAACAAAATAAAACAAAAACAAAAACAAAAAAACTGTATGGCCCTTAGGAGTCTCCCAGGTTGTAAAATATAGTCATTCTTAAGTTATCTAGCCCTAGCCATTTCCTTTGAATTCAGATAGATATATGGCTCTTAGCTCACTTCTCCCCACCAAGGAGAAAACAATCTTAGAGTATCACAGAATTAGAGGTAGCAGAGACTTTAGGAGTCACCTAATCTGATCCCCTCATTTTCCAGATGACCTCAGTTTCCCTATCTATAAAATAAAGAGGGCTAGATTAGAGGATGTCTAAGGATCCTTCCCACTCATCCTATGCATTCATAAGCAGAAAGCTTGAAGATTTAGATTTGGGTTCTCTCTCAAGACTAGTACCTTTGGATAAATTCTAGGGTCCTTTCAAAAGATATCTTTCCTTTCCTTTCCTTTCCTTTTTTTTTTTAGTGAGGCAATTGGGGGTTAAGTGACTTGCCCAAGGTCACACAGCTAGTTAAGTGTTAAGTGTCTGAGGCCGGATCTGAACTCAGGTCCTCCTGACTCCAGGGCCGATGCTCTATCCACTGCGCCACCTAGCTGCCCCTTTCCTTTACTTTCTATCCAAATTCCTCCCTGTTTATATCCTCACTAGACCCACCTTGACATCAGATAAGCTCTTCCTTTTGTGTGTCTAAAGCTCTGCAGGGGCTGCTTGGGCACTAGCCACCCGTGTGCCCCTAAACCTCTTTCCCCAGCATGACTTCTGAAAACTCATTTTTTGGTAAGTATGAATAAGAAGAGACACCTCAAGTCTATGTTTCATCAATATACATGTATAAATATGAGCTGTTTCTCTGTTTTAGGAAAATGAGGACAATGTGGGATTTATGGGTGTATATCTATGGAGGAGATAAGCTAAGTCTGGGGGAAACATCTCCGCAGAAAAAGTAACTTTAGAAAGCAAAGAAAATTGTGTAAATATAGACCCCCCCCCCAGGCTGACAAAGCTGTACTTACCTTGAAGGTCTCCACTATCTCAGAGATTTCCTGCTCCACTAGGATATTCTGATAAGACTAACCTCAGAGAATTACATTGTTCCAATGGAACAAACTTGAGTATTGACAACTCCTGAGACTCCAGGGTTGACATGTCCTAACCCAAGGTTAACACATTTTCTTCAAAATCATCTGACATCCTGTTCCTTTTACTCAACCTCCCAAATAAGGAAATTGGCTGAGAGCTTCACCTGATAGATTCATTTTTCAACCTGTAATGTCACTTAGGCTGTGTAAAACTATATATCCGTTTGTCTCCCTTTGTTTGGTGAATTGCCATCCACCTGGCAATTGCCCATTAGATGATGCTAATTAAATTTTTTCTTTTCTAGCCTTGCCTCTTGATTTATTGACCTCCAGTCAAATGGTCCTATGCGGGAGGAATTCCTCTCAGGGAAGATCTTAGGACTTCTTCCTTGAGGGATTCCTCAACATGTCCATTTGTAGATGACAAGAACATACTCATCAGCCACCACTCTATTTTAGGTCCCTATCAACTGGACCATTACATTTGCCTCCAAATTCTTCTTTCTGACTCTTTTCTCTTTCTCTAATACATCTTCCTTACAGTCACCAGAGTGATATTCCTAAAGCACAAGCGTCACAATTCCACATCTCTTCAATTCTCAATAAATTCCCATGGCTCACGATTACCTCTAGGATCAAATACAAATTTTGTTTGACATTCAAATCTCATCACAACATGGTTCCAAATTTACTTATGTATACAGTTGTGAGGATCAAATGAGATAATGCTCATAAAGCATTTAGTACGGGACCCGGAATATAGTAGAGTATTTAGTAAATGCTTCTTCCCTCCCTCCTTTCCTTCCTTCCTTCCTTCCTTCCTTCCTTCCTTCCTTCCTTCCTTCCTTCCTTCCTTCCTTCCTTCCTTCCTTCCTTCCTTCCTTCCTTCCTTCCTTCCTTCCTTCCTTCCTTCCTTCCTTCCTTCCTCCCTCCCTCCCTCCCTCCCTCCCTCCCTTCCTTCCTTCCTTCCTCCCTCCCTCCCTCCCTTCCTTCCTTGTACTCTATTATCTGGCCAAATTGGTCTTTCTGCAATCACACTCAGACAGACACACACACACACAATCTCAGTGTCTTTGTACAAGCCAGAAATGTCCTCTCTTTTCACTTCTGCCACTTAGAATCCTTAACTTCTTTCAAAGTTCAGCTCAACTACTATCATTTTCCTACATGAGACAATTCCTAATCTCCTCCACTGCTACCGTCTCATCCTTTCCTCTTCCAAATACACGCATATATGTGTAGATAGATGGGAAGAGAGAGAGACAGAGAGACAGAGACAGAGACAGAATGACAGACAGTGGATTGGTGAATAGAAAGCCAACCTAGTAAAATTAGGGTGACCTGTTTAAGTCCCATCTCTTAGACATACTGGCTATTAAAGCTTAAAATTGTTCTAAGACTTTGGGACACCCTGTATATAATATTTGTCTGTCTGTATATATATATGCATATATACACATATATACACACTATATATACGTATGCACACATATGGTAGTAGGCCTCTACCAGTCGTGGACGACTATGGATCAGCGCCTTGAAGAGCCACAGGCCACAGTGTGCAGTCCGACATGGGAGCTGCAGCTCCTGAGTGACTTATAACTTGTAACTGCTGCATCCCATGTTGTATCTACCCCATGAGGAGTAGCTGGAGTGTCCTCTCCGGGGCGCTGGCCTGGGTGGATCAATATGGAAAACAAGCTGTTGCCCATGCAGCAGGTTTCCCCTCTCTGCGACATTGGTGGATCCAAAGGAGAGGCAGAGCCAATACAGTTTGGGACCAGTGCTGCCGCAGGAGTTGCCAGAGGGATGTGATGTCCAACATCCAACTGCCTAAGGGACTCCCACTCCTGATTTTTCCTCGGCGGCGTTAACTCCTGAAGCCTTTCCCATATGTGGGTATAGCCGCAAGGCAGGGGAGGTTTAAAATCAGGGTTCCTTCCCCTAGGTGGGTTGCCTGCCAAGGCTAATGAGCCCCACCTTATATTATATACATTTATATATTTTTTTCTGAATAGAAACTCCATCTTCAGCTTATATCAGTTACATAAATCATCTACCACGGCCACTCATTAGTCTTCTCTGAAATCTCAGCCTCAGACCAACTTTTTGTCAGTGTGGGCATACATACATACTAGAAGTGTGAAAGACACAGCCAGAAGTGAAGGGAGCCCAGGTAGTATGAATGCTTACTGTGTGAATTTTTTATAAAATCATCTTATAGTTTTGATAGGATTCTGTAGGTAGAGAAGGGAGAGTGAGTTGTGGGGGAAAGGGCAGTATATTCCTCAGCACCTGCCTGCCTCCCCCAGTCTTCCTCCACTCCCCTGGGAAAAGTTCCCAGGATTTATCTTGGTCAATCTGAGCCAAGCCTGGCTCTCCCTGGGCACTCTCCATGTTAAACTACCAGCTGGGAGGCTGTCCAAATTATATAGAAAGAATCCAAGTAAAACATTATTTAAAACATTTGGGAGGTCTACTTTTGACATCAAGTTGGCCCCTAATTTTTATAGTTTTTTACACTGAAGTTATCATGGCATTGTTGATAGAGAGCTGGTCTAAAGCCAAGAAGTCCTGGGTTCAGGCCCTATCTCTGACCCATCCTGGTTACATGACCCTAGGCAAATTACTTAACCTCAGAAAACTCTCAAAGATTATAAATTGCAGAGAAGGTGCCATCCTGCATAGGTAGAGCTAATTTCCTTACCTGAGAGTTCTCTACACCAGTGAAATCATAGGTCTAGTCACTATATCACTGAGAAGAAACAAAGGTCTCTCCCAAGACTGGCCCATTTGAAACATATCCCTTATATAGATGGATCCCATTTAACTGACTCTTTCCACATTCCCTTCTCCGCAAACAAAAACCCTTGCCAGTCTCCAGACATTCTGTTTAAAATATTTAATTAATACCTTAACAAGAATCTGTTGTTTATTAAATCCTCTTTGGGAATGATGTCTTGGGGGCAATGCTTTGTTCCAAACAGCTATATATGTTACAGATAAACAAAAATACAAGGAGCACCTTTTTTTTTTTTAATTTTTTTAAATTGAAGCTCTCAGAGGCTCCTTTCTCTCTCTACTTGATCTTCTCTAGTAAAGTCCACCAGGCTGGTACATTCAGTGATAATCCAAGCAAAACATACAAACAATGTAAATCTATCTACTTCATTGAAAGACTCTAGGAAAGCCACAATCAAGGCCTCATAATTAGCTGATGGGATTAAACACTGGATAAGTACTTCCTTTTCTTTATTCTTTCATTTTGGAGGAGTTCACCAAAGGAAGATTACTTGTAAGCAAACAAGAGCAAAGGACCAGTTTGAGATATCCAGCACAAGCATCTATGCCTGGCCAATAAAATAGCTGACATTTCTACAGCTTGGAGGGATTGGCAAAATCCTTTCTTCACAACAATCCAGTGAAGTTGGTGATACAAGTGTTATTTTCCCTCCATCTGGCAGATGAAGAAACTGGGGTTCAGGGAAGTGAAATGATTTGCCAAGAGTTATCATTTTGTGGAAAGATTTGGAATCAGAGCCTGGCCTTTTATTTTGGTGACCCTGCACAGGTCATCTCAACTTCAGTTTCCTCATCTGTAAAATGGGGGGACTGGATTACACTCCTCATTAGAATGTAAAGTCCTTGAGAGCAGGGCCCTTTTTTGGGGGAGGGGAGCTTTTTAATTCATATCCCCAGTGCTTAAAACAATGCTTGACATGCAGTAAGAATTTAATAGATGCATGTTGACTAATTGGACTGAGCTCTAAAGCCCCTCACAGCTCAAAATGTAGGATCCTTTCATCCTACCTAACAGCTGAAATTATTTATTTTTTAGTTCTTAATTCTTTTTTATTTTATTTTCAGTTCCACATCCTCTCCCTCCATTCTCTCCCATCTATTGAGAAGGCAAGAGACATTCAAAACAAATTTCTGTATTAGCCATGTTCCAAAGGGAGAAAAAGGCAAGAAAAAGCAAGAAATGGAAGAAAATATACTTCAATCTGCCCTTTGAATCTATCAGTTCTCTTTATAGAAGTGGATATCATGTTTCATCATGAGTCCCTTGAAATTGTTGCAGGTCATTGTATTGATTAGTCATAGTTTTTCAGAGTTGATTTTCTTTGCAATATTGCTGTTACTGTGTAATCATTGTTTGGTTTCTGCTCACTTCATTTTGCCTCAGTTCACATGAGTCTTCCCAGGTTTTTCTGAAATCATCCCTTTCATCATTTCTTTTGGCACAATAGTATTCTATCATATGTTCCAAGAGCTGAAATTCAAACCAGGTCTCTGGATTCCAAATCCAGAACTCTCCTGCTGCCTTTCCATTGTGAGGGTGATAATTGATTAATCAAAAGAATGTATTAAAATCCAGTTACTGGGGACAGCTGGGTGGTGCAGTGGATAGAGCACCGACCCTGGAGTCAGGAGGACCTGAGTTCAAATCCGACCTCAGATACATAACACTTACTAGCTGTGTGACCTTGGGCTAGTCACTTAACCCCAATTGCCTCACAAAAAGGAAAAAAAAAAAAAGAAAAGAAAGAAAAGATACAGTTACAGGCCAGGCCCCATGTTTGGTCCCATGCTAGGTGATATGGTGGTATCAAGAAACCAAACCAAACCAAACCTAACCACAGTATCTGCCCTCAGGAACACATATGTTCACAAATAAAGGCAGGGTGTTCTAAAAGTTTTAGTACAGTTTTAAGCTGGTCAGTAATGAATTAGTTTGTACTTTATGGGTTCCTGTGAAGGGAACTAGCAAGTGTCTGTTATGTTCAAACAGAGCCAATTCTATGTCTTCTTTAATTAGTCAATTCTAATTAAAGGATGGGTTTTAAAAAAGAAAAAAGGAATGGATTCTAATCTTAGCTCCATCTTAGATATATCACTTAATTTGAGCATAAAAATTTGTTCAATCTACTAAAAAAATTATTGGCTGATTGATCCATAATATGAGGATAGTGACTTCTTCTTTGCCAATGTCTCTAGGTTGTTGTGAGTATTTAATGGGATCATCTATGTAAAAGCACTTTGGATCTATGATTTTTATCAGTATGAGCCCTCCCTCCACCAATGCAGATTGTTACTGCCTCTCATGCCTTAATAGAAAGCTTTATTAGTTGCCTTGGCAGAAAATATTCATTCCTTTATGGGCAATGCTCTGGTGATGTGTCCTTCTACACTTAAGTAGTCTTGTCCCCTGATGACAGGCATGCAGTGTGTTGCTTTCATACTCTGAATCTTTCCCATTTGAGGAAACAGAGTATAGGAGATAGAACACTGCATTTGGAGTCAGAAGACCTTGGGTAAGAACTCTGGTTCTGCTACGTGCTGTCTGTGTATCCTCAAGCAAATTGTCAAGACCTCTCTGGGCCTTAGTTTCTTCATCTGTAAAATGAAGGATTGAAATAGATAATTTCCATTGTAGCACCTGAAGGATTTGAATCCAGTTTCCCTAGTCCTGAGGCTGACTCTGTCTACTGGGAAGTGCAGGAAAGGAAGATATAGTCAGAAAATGGGCCATTAATTGTCAAGGGGTACAGAGAGACAGGCAAAATCCAAAGACAGGAAAGGTTTTTTTTTTTTTCCTATGGATATACATCTTCCCTTTCACTTACCTGCTCATTGTAGGTGGAATATAGACCCCCGAGTGTAGCATTTGAACTGGGCCTTGAAAGAAGGTAGAATTTTGATGTTGGAGATGTTATTTACATTTTCAAAGATGTAAAAATGCTATAAGGTTGGTAATACAAAAGTCTCTAATGGTATAATTTCAGATACTTCAACAAGCAGAAGGGGAAATATTCTAGGTGTGGGAGTATTGCTGGCATGCTTTAAGTAACACAGTATATATAGATCTTACACTTAAATTTTTTTCTTTTTGATTAAGAACTTAAAACATCAAACAACATGAACATTTCTCTCTCTCTCTCTTTCTCGCTCTCTCTATGAGTATTGTGCTCAAAACCATCGATTTCTATTATGTGCAGTTTTAAAGAATATATTAAATTTAATATGGTAGCAACAAAACTATATTTTGTCTGTCTCTTTTTGTGCTTTTGCTCTCAGTGTATTTTTCTTTCCTTTTTTATTTTTAACATTCATTCTTTTAGAATCAGAGTTTCAAATTTTCTCCCTTACTCCTACCACTCCCCTACTCATTGAAAAGGCAAGTAAGAACAAAAAGCAAGACTCAAAAAGCTTTTTATACATGTGAAATCATGAAAGACACATTTCCATATTAGCCATGTTGGGGGAAAAAAGCAAAAAATAAAACCAAGAAAAATTAAGAAAGTAAACAAAAAAGTATGTTTCAATCTGTACTCAAGAGTTCTTCAGTTCTCCTAGAGGTGGATAGCTTTTTTCATCATGGGTCCTTTGGAATTGTCTTAGATCATTATCAATCAGAGTAGTAAAATCTTTCACAGTTGATCATTATTGCAGTATTGCTGTCACTATGTGCACCTTGTTCTCCTAGTTCTGCTTATTTTACTTTGTATCAGTTCATGTAAGTCTTTCCAGGATTTTCTGAAACCCTCCTAATCATTGCTTATAGAACAGCAGTGACTCATCAGAATTTTATACCACAAGTTGTTCATCCATTTCCTAATTGATGGACATCCTTTCAGTATCCAATTCTTTGCCGTCACAGAAAGAGCTGCTATAATTTTTTGACTAATAAATCATCTTTTCTTTCTCAGTGTATTTTGAATCTTTCACTGATACTCTTTTTTCTCCTTTTATTTTTGCATCAATGTCACTACTCATTAATTACCCCACCACCACCAAAAAGAAGTCCTTCATTGTAGGCTGTATTAGTCAAACAAAATAAATCAATGCATTTATTCACAAACTTGCGAATCCCTTGAACACCAAGATTTCTGAGCAGAATCTGGCTTCATATTGAGGATCTTGACAATGAACCCAGGTATCATTGTTGGCTTCCATTGGAGCTTTCTACCAAGAGATGGGAAACATTTCTCCAGGAATTTTCTGAATTGGTGATTGAAAACTGCATCTGTTAAAGTTTGGAGGTATTTGAAAGTTGCTTGCCTTTACATGATTGTGGTCATCTGGTTCTGCTCATGGCATCCTGTATCAATCCATCCAAGTTTCTCCAAATTTTTTGGAAACCACTATATTCCTCATTTCTTACAATAGTATTCTGTTAATTTACATACCACAGTTTGTACAGTCATTCTTCAAGTAGTGAGCATCCATTTAATTTCCAATTCTTTGCTAAAACAAAAATTGGTACTATAAGTATTTTGGTACATATGAGTCTTTTCTCTGTGTTTTTAAGGCATGTGCTTAGTAGTAGTATTGCTGAGTCCTTTTAAAGGGAATGCATAGTTTCATGGCCTCTGGGGTATTGTTCCAAGCAGTTTTCCATAATATAGGACCAATTCACAATTCTTTTGAAGAACATTAGCGACCTGTCCTCCCATGGCACTTCTAAAACTTGTCATTTTCCTCTTTTGGTTTTTGTTCCCAATCTAGTGGATATGAGATGGAACCTCACACTTTATTTTATGTGCATTGCTCTTAATATTAGTAATTTGGAACATTGTTTTATTTGTTCCCATGTGGCTATCAATAGCTTATAATTCTTAACATTCTTTGACCATTTATTTATTGAGAATACTTCCCTATATATTTTGGATATAAATCTTTCATCAGAAATTTGCTGTCAAGGTAACCCCCCCCCCCCCAGATAACCACTTCCTTTCTAATACTACCTATATTTGTTTTGCTTGTGCAAAAGCTTTTCTTTTTTGTGGGGCAATAAGGGTTAAGCGACTTGCCCAGGGTCACACAGCTAGTAAGAAAAGCTTTTCATTTGGATGTAATCGAAATTATCCATTTTATCTTTTACGATCATCCAAATCCCTTATTATTAGTTAAGAATTTTCTCTTTAGCCATAGTTGTAGGCTTCTTCCTTTCTCTAATTTGTTTATGATATGACTTTTTATATTTATGTCATGTAACCATTTGGAGCTTGTTGTGTTATATAATGTGAGATGTTGGTCTAAACCTATTTCTGCCAGACATTTCAAGTTTTCTCACAGTTCTTATTAAATCCCAATAGTTAGGGTCCTTGGGTTTATCCAACCAAATGCTATTATGTTTGATTGCTTCAGGATCTAGTGTGCCTTATTGGCTCCATCTATCAACTTTTATTCTTAAACTGGTTGTAAATAGTTTTGATGATATTTTTTCATATTCTAGGTTAAGCATCATAGCAACCCTTGTGAGGCAGGCACTTTTATTATCCCCATTTTACAGATGAGGACACTGAGGCTGAGAGGTTAAGTAACTTGCCCAGTGTCTCACAACTTGTAAGTATATGAAGTAGAATTCAAGCCTAAATCTTCTTAACTCTAAGTATAGCACTTTATCCACTGTGCCAATCTGCCTCTCTTAATGAACCCTCAACCAGTTAAGTAATTAATCTTTCACAAGTAGCTGCCTCAGGATATTTGGAGGGTTTTTACTGTAAGGGGGTATCAAATGCCACCTCCTCCATGAATCCATTACTGATTCTCCCAGCTGATAGTGCCTCCCCCACCCCACCCCCACCTTTCCTTTCTATTGATTGTATATTTTCATATGTGTGCAAGGCTGTCTCTCCCAATAGGCTTGAGGGCTGGGGCTGTTTCATTTTTGTCTTTGTAGTCTCAGCACCTTGCACAGCACCTGACACACAACAGGCACTTAATAAATATTTGATGATTAATTGATTTGTAAATACAGTCTTTTAAGGAGCTTCTGAGGTTTCCAGAAGCACTCCTCCATAAACCTTTTTTGGTGAAATCAGCAATGTCTGGAAGCGGAGGGTGAAGGAGGAGGGGCTACAGACCCACAGCTCCTAGGTAGGTCGGCTAGGGGTGGGTTGGGGGTGGGAAGGTGAGGAGGTTGCATAGGTTACAGAAGCTCGTGGGATTAGCAGACCCTGCTCCCTATAGTGGCTAAAATGATTTTTCCCTGAGTCCTTTTTCCTCATCCTATGGGAGAAAAAAAAAAGCTTCGATGAGCTGCAGGTGGTGGAGTAATGACAGAGAAGGAACCAGGAGATTAATTTTAGCTGCTAATGAGCTGAGCTTTTGTGAAGCAGCAATATAAACCACACATGCCTCTGCAGCCCCAGTAGCCAGAGGCACCCGGCTTTTCAGCTTTAGAAAATCCAGCCAAGGCCAAGCTGGAATGGAAGGGGAGGGCCAAGAATATGTGCGAGACTTTGATGCATTGGAAGTAACTGACAAGAAACCGTAATGTAGGAAATCAGAACAGCTGGGAGCACCTCAAAAGCAGCAGATGGGTATGTGGGGAATGCTGTACAGTTTTAATCACATTTAACATGCCTGTCATAAAATTGGGCTCATCAGAGTATTAATTCGTATTTTATAGCATTGTTTGTCAGAGTCCATCCTTACCCTGCATAATACGCAGAAAAGATGGGCTAGAAACGAAAATAATCATGCTGATAGTTCAGCAGTGAACATCTCTAACGGGCTTGTGCCAGGGCTGGGTTGTCTGAGAGAGTAATCATAACCTAAGCTTTTGTCTGGGGACATAAACAAGGGGGTGTTCCCCGCAGAGCATGATGCCTGGGCAAGGACAAACGAATGGAAGAACTCTATACAATAGCACTTTTTAACAGGTTGGGACAGGGAGGGCACGCGGAGGCAGTGCGAAAAGAAGGTGCTGTATTCCCGGCTTTGCTCTTCCTTGTCTGTGTGAATTCTAGGAAATCAATTCGCCTCTCTGAGCTTTTGGGGTTTCTTACCTGTAAAATGGTGGGGGTGGGGTGCAAGTGGGTAGTGGTGAGGGTGCTAAGCAAGATGAGCTCCAAAGTTACTTTCAGTTGCAAATCCTGTAAACAGCAAATAATGTATCAACCTGCTGACCAGGTCCAGATTCTTGGTGGCTGTGCAGTGGTGGGTTTTTTAATAGTGACTTGAGTGCTTGTAGGAAAGGTGGCGGATGGGCAGCTGTGCAAAATGGTAATCCCCCCCCCCCTTTTAGCCACACTCTGAGTTGGGCCAGTGCAAGCTTGCTGGTAGCTCTATGTCAATTATTCTCAGCTGTGCTTTGAACGGGCCCAAGTCTAAGTATAAGGTTTTATGTATTACATGGTTGTTGTCAGAAAAAAAACAAAACGAAACCGATTACCAAAGATCTAACTGTATACAACAGTAGCCTGAATGAGGCACAAAACACAGGGGGCCACTATGTCTCCTCTCCTCAAGGAGTTTACAATCAAATTACTAAGTGGAAAGCTGAAGTTTCATACATTCATAGGATATGATTTTAGAAGGTGAACGTTTTAGAAACTTGGAAACTTGTCACTGGGTCAACCACTGAGCTAGGATCACAGAAACACTGGATGTTAACATTTTAAGGGATCCTTGAGATCACCTAGTTCAAGCCCCCTAATTTGACAAAGACTAAGTAAGGCCCAGATAGATGAAGTGCTTGTTTAAGACCACATAGCAAATTAGCTGAATGGAGGTCTGGTCCAGTGCTTCCTAGAATTTTATGGTTGGAATAAATGTAATTAGAAATATGCTATAGTGAAAGAGGATCATAGATTCAAAGTTGAAAGGAATTTTAGAGGTTATTTAGACTAAATCCAAGATCGTGCTGGTAAATATTTAACAATCAGCTTTCCAAAAATAACAAAACAAAACCCACACCCTACCATCAAATGTTCACAATGTACTTTTAAATTTCTATCTAAATTATTAATATTTTCTCCAATAAATCAAACCCTGATTTGTAGCATTTGTCACATTTTTGGGGGCGGGGGAGAGGTAGAAATTCTCAAGGTGGGAATTTAACATTTGGCTCAGAGCTGGTTCAAGCAGACCCCGGCATACCCCTGACTAAATTCCTTCTCTCTCCCTGCAGACCTTCCCCTCCCCACTCTGGTTTTCTAAATGAGGGTACCAAGGCCCAGATAAGTTGTCCAAGGTCACATAGGTAGTAGTAACAGAATTAGGATTTGAATCCAGATTTTTTATTTGAAAGCTAGTGTTCTTTCCCATGTACTATGCCAGCTGTGTGAGGTAGTGGGAAGAGCAATGCATTAGGAATCCAAAAGACTTGCAATAAAATCTCAATTCTGTTACTTATTATCTGTGTTACCTTGAGCAAGTCAATTAATTGGGCCTCAATTTTCTCATTTGTAAAGTGAGGGTATTGGTATAAATGATCTTAAAGTTTCCCTTCCAGTTTTAAAATGCTATGATCTTTGACCTATAAATGGACAGAATGTCCTGAGGTTCGGGCAACTATGTGGCACAGTGGATAGTCGGGATGACCTGAGTTCAAATCCAACCTCAAACACTAGATTCTAGGTCTGTGACCCTGCGAAAGTGACTTAACCCTGATTGCCTCACAGGAAAAAAAAAAAGAAAAGAATAAGAAAAAAGATAATAGCCTGAGGCTCAAACACTTGCTTAAAGTTCAACAGCCAGAAGGGTTTTTTTTTTTTTTTAAATCTCAGGTAGTATTTGAACCCAGATTTTCCTGAGACTAGATCAAGCACTCAATTCCCTATCTGAGAACCAAAAATTAACTAAAGATCCACCTTTCATATAAGCAAAAGGGAAAAGTGAATAAGAAAATGTAGGAGAGAGAGAGATTAGGGTTGTTTTTGAGTTTTTTTAAAAAGTGTATATTTTGCAATAACTCAAATGTTGTAAACCTGCTATTTCATGGATTGTGATAAGAAATCCACATTAAAAATAGAGAAGGGTTTTGAAAAAGCTTTTTTTTTTTTTTTTAAAAAAGTCTTGTTTTTCAGGGTTTGCAACTGGAATAGCTGATATCTTCATTCCTTACTGAACACATCTGGATTCAACTACCATCAGGAGGAAAAGAACTATTTGCTCTGTGAACATCAGGATGCTGGGAAGGGGACTGATTTCTAATAATGTCCACAGAGTTGGGAAATAGTAATGGGGCCATGATGATGCATTTGTGTGCCCTAGGCAAGGTTTGTAGATTGTGCTTTTTGTGGGTTTCTGCATATTGGGGATTTTGTGCCTCTTCTGTATCACATGCAGTTGGACTCTTCAAAGAAGAAATATCCAAGTGCCATGGAATAGGAAATAAACAATTTGTATGTAGCCCACCTTTTAGAGGTCTACCAAAAGGGCTCAGCCTAGAGGAAAACAGGCAGGGCAAAGTGAGTGGCAAGATGTCCAAAGATGTCACTGGGCTACAGATAGAAAGCATGGTCACTGGTCAGAGATATAGTCCTTTAGGTGATCAGCTTTCTTATTGGCCAACTGAGCTCAGTTTCAGGACATGAAAGCTGTGTTGTGGTATAGCCTTTTAGCAAAGGTCACTAAGCTTGTCCTAAGATTTAAGAATTCTGTAAAGAGCAGTATCTAACTGTGACCATTTTCAGGACTGAAAATGAAAACTGCTTCCTATCTTTCGACAAAGAGATAATGGACTAGAGGTGAAGAATGAAACATACATTTTTATGTAATATGTGGATTTGTTTTCCTTGATAATTTTTTATTATAAGAGAATTTTAAAAACATTATGAGGGGTGGCTGGTGTCAGCACAACCTGGTAGATGAGGAAGTGGGACTCCCACTGGAGGGGCAGACATGGTGGAATTGGTGGAGGCCGATGAGGCTGAACTTCAGTGTTTGGTGGCTGCAGAACAGCAGAAGATGCAGTTCACTGCACAGGTACACCACTTCATGGATTTGTGCTGGGATAAATGCATTGAAAAACCAGGAATCTGTCTAGATTCTCGAACTGAAAATTGCCTTGCCAGTTGTGTAGACCGATTCATTGATACTATTCTTACCATCACAAGCCGATTTGCTCAGATTGTGCAGAAGGGGAGCCAGTAGGCTAACCCTTATCCCTAACCTAAGTGGGACAAATGAATAGAAGAACAAAAAGATCTATAACCGAACAGTTGATATACCATGGCAGAGGTCTTTGTGAAAGGGTGAAGAATATATAACCAGAATAACTTTGGGCTGTGACCAAACCTAGTGGTTAAAAAAATAATGAGATGTTCAAAAAGTAAATCTTTTTTTTTTTTTTGGAATTCCAGATTGTATTACATCATTCAATAAATATGACTCCCCCCCCAAGACCCCCAAAAACATTATGAGGGGCAAGGAAATAATGAGCGTGGAGAAGGGGGGAAACAAACTGGTAAGAGAATCAATGGAGCGTTAGAAAGAGTTTACAGAAGAGAACAGAAGGAAGTTCAAACAGATGGAAACACTGACAAGCAGGACAACTGTGGAACTAATATTTTGAATTAATTATCTGCTTTGTAAAGGAATATGCTGAACATGATGGAGACTGTATTTCATGTACAGTCAGTTTTCTATTCTCTATATGTGGAAATAACCCATAGTTGTTTTTAATTTCAGACAATTTTTTTTTGTGGGGCAATGGGGGTTAAGTGACTTGCCCAGGGTCACACAGCTAGTAAGTGTCAAGTGTCTGAGGCCAGATTTGAACTCGGGTCCTCCTGAATCCAGAGCCAGTGCTTTATCCACTGTGCCACCTAGCTGCCCCACTCAGACAAAATTTTTAAATGTCAAGCCCCCAAACATTCCTACTCGACAGATGGTATCCCACAATGGGCCGTTCAATTGCTGTTCAGCTTATCATTCTCAAGGCTCAAAAATTCTCTCCTCATTCTGTGCATCCCAGGAATATCCCATTGCTGCTGAGTAACTGGCTGGTGCTGTTTCAGATACATCCACACAGCTCTTCTTTCCTAAACAATTTTGCTTCTCCAAGCTTGGGGGATATTTTGAACTTTACCAGACTTTACCAGAGTTTCTTGGATCTTGACCTTGAAAGGGTCACTGATTTTTGAAAAGGCCCTTTGGGTTAGAGAGGTGGAAACCAAGCAAGGGATATGAGGAAGGAAACTGTTAGTGAGACCACCTTGGAAACATATCCCCTGAGCTCTCCTGAGGAACTGACATCGGCTCTCCCCTTATTCAACCCCTTTCCTCCCTTGCTTTACCCAGTTCCCTGATGAGAAATGAACTGGAGGAGGAAATGGCAAACCATTCTCATACACATGTCAAGAACTGCAAATGGAGTCACAGAGTTGGATATGACTGAAATGACCAAAAAATAAGAGCTGGATAGAGGGGAAGTCAACTATGCTTCTCCTGCCTCCCCTCTCTCCTCTTGTGGAGACATATTGTGACCATTTAAAAAAACTGGTAGTTCTGTAAATAGCCTTATTTCAAACGTTTCTCAGTGTATGTGACAATGTATTAAAATCTGGGTGGCCATTCGAATCTGTGCTCATTCTGCTTACTTGTAGGCTAGCAGTGAGACTGGGAACAGATGGAGGGCAAAATCTGGAAGGGGAACATTTAAAATACTGACGTTTAAATTCCCCAATTTTGGATTTGTCAGCATAAACCAGCTGGGGACCTGAGCTTTATGTTGAATTGAGAATAAGGTGCATTAAAGGGATTAAAAAGAATATTCTATTTTTATTTATTCCTGTTCCATCAGATTGACCCCTCTGTCATCCCTACCCACTCACTAATCTATAGTCTCTACTGTTCTACTGGTTATTTCTCTGCTGCCTACAGAACATTCCCGAATCTCCCCCATTCTCAAAAAGATCTCACTTGATCAATCCTTTCCTGCTGCCTGTCTTCCTAATTCTCCTCCCTTTTATGGTTTGGATTCTTGATAAGGCTTCCTTAAATCAGTGTCTCTAATTCCTTCTCTCTCTCTCTCTCTCTCTCTCTCTCTCTCTCTCTCTCTCTCTCTCTCTCTCTCCCCTGAACTCTCTAATTTGCCTTCTGACCTTGTTATTCAAGCTGAAACTGTTCTCTCCAAAGTTCTCCATGATCTCCTGATTGCCAAAATCAAAAGCCTTTTCTCATTCCTCATCCATCTCCACACATCAGCCTTTGACACTGTCCATTGCTGCTTTCTCCTTAATATTCTTTTCTTTACAGGTTATTCTGACATAGTTCTCCTATGCATCTGACTGCTTCTCAGTCTCATTTGCTGGATATTCTTCTAGGTCATGCACACAAGGTGGATGTCAACCCAGGCTCTGTCCCGTGCCCTTTGTTCTCCCCCTATTTCAGTTGGTTATCTCATCAGCTCCAAGGATCTGTTTATCATCTCTCTCTGGAGCACTAGATTCACATTTCCAACCTCCTGTTAGACATATCAAACTGAATGTCTCAGACATCTTAAGCCGCAGGTCCAACACTGAATTAATTATCTTTTCCCCAAAATCTTCCTCTCTTTCTGACTTCGCTGTTACTGTTAATGAGACCATTATCTTCCAGTCACTTGGGATCACAACCTAGATGTCATCCTTTACTCCTCACTCTTTCTCACTCATGCCACCATGTCCAATTGTTGCCAAGTCCACCTCTGTAATATCTCATATACCCCCTTCTCTCTTCTGGTACAGTGACCACCTTTGCATAGGTTCTCATTACCTGGCCTAGTGTAATAGATTCCTGGTTGGTCTCCCTGCCTCAAGTCTTTTCCCCACTCCAGTACATCTGAGTCAGCTGTCAAACTGATCTATAGCACATTTCTGATCACATAACTTGCTCCCTCCTCCCACATTCAATATCTCTAGTAATTCCCTATTACCTCCATCATAAAATATAACATCCTCTGTTTGACTTTGAAACCCCTACATCATCTGGCCCTTTCCTACCTTTACAGTCATCTTACACCTTACTCCCCTGTGCCTACTCTATGATACAGTAACACCAGCCTCTTCATTGTTCCTTTCACTGCATATTCCATCTCCATACTCCAAGTATTTTCACTGGTCTTCCATGAATGGAAAAATTCTGCATCCTCATCTACATCTCCTGGTTTCCCTGATCTATTTCAGGTAAAAGCTAAGGTCCGACATTTTGCAAGAAGTCTTCCCTCTGATTATCTCCAATTTTTCTGCGCTCTCTTGCTCTCTCGCTCTCTCGCTCACTCTCATCTCCTTTTGGACTGTGAGCTCCTTGAGGTCTATATTTTGCTTATTGGTAGCACTTGCCACTGTGCCTGGCAATTAATAAGCACTTAATAAGTGCTTGTTAAAGGCAGCAAGGTGGTACAGTGGGTAGAGTTCAAGGCCTAGAGTCAGGAAGACCTGAGTTCAAATTCAGCCTCAGACACAGTAGCTGTGTGGTCCTGGGCAAATCACTTAACCCTGTTTCCCTCCATTCCTCACCTATAAAAAATGAGCTACAGAAGGAAATGGCAAACCACTTCAGTACCTTTGCCAAGAAAACCCCAAATAGGATCACAGAACATTGGACACAACTGAAAAGATTCAACAACTTGACTGACCTAACTCAGGATCAGATGCCTCTTGAGACTTAAGCTGATAAGCACCCTGTTTTCATAAAGTCAGGTATATTGGTGGGCTATGTGTGAAAGGTAAACCATGCCTCTGAAAGAAGAGGTAGCTGAAAGAAAGCCACACCTCCCCAAGTGAGAAGAGAGGTAGTTTCTTCTCCCCCCCCACCCCCCCTCAACACAGTGATACCTCAAACTATCTTGTTCTGCATTGCTACCTCCTACCTCTATGTTTACACAAAATAATCTTTTAAATGGACCGATGTTATTCTCTCACCTCTGCTTGGGAGTTCTAGGCAGCTGCTTGCCTTGCTTGTTCCTAGTCCTGTCTTTGGATAATAGTGATAGCAGACTGTTAATCCTTTAGGCAGTGGAATTTGAACCAGAGCCATAGAAGTAAAAACTTCTGGATTCCATTACTCATCCCCTGGAGCATCAAATCTATCTGGTTTCTGTTTTTATTTATGACACAAAGGGAGGGAAAGAGCAGCAATTTAGGTTATTTTTCACTCTACTCAGGATCTCAGTCAATCTCATTTAACCTGTCCACCCCAGGAGGAAGAGAAGGATAAGACCCAAAGAGAATAAAATATGCCATTGTGTACTGGAATCCCAGGGTTCACAGAGGGATCAGCTGGTATGAAAACCATTGTTTTAGAGATATTATTTCCCATGTAAAATAAAAATATTTGATGTGTTCTTTCTTCTCAGTGATGTATTTCCTAACTGATCATAATTTCATTCTATTAGCCATTTAGCCTTGGTGTTTTGCCCCACTAAGAAACTTGGGGAGTTGAAGCATGGGAATCAGCAGGCAGTAGCTATGGAACTTGGGAACTTTTTAGCCTTGGGAACCGAGCCAGTTTTGCTCCCACTTTTTGGCTACTTGTGTGTATCAGATAAAAGCAGGGAGACAGCAAAACTTTTGGATCAGTATCTATAAGTTTGGTCCAGTTTGCTGTTGTTGCAGAACTGATTCTTCTGGGGAGAGGGACACACACACACACACACACACACACACACACACACACACACACACACACCATTCGAGACCTCTTTGATTTGGAGCACAGTGGCTTTGGAAACCTGTTGTTCCCTGGTGGCCATCCCTGTGTTCCTCTGTGCTGCCTGTGCTTATGGAAAAATTTGGTATTTTGGACTGTGTAGAGAGCTGTCCAAGGTCTTGGGTGTGAAGAACAAAACAAAAAATTGGCCACAATGAATCTGTGTCATAAGATCAATGTCAGCTGCTCTTTGACAACACTTTACCCCTACCCTATTCACTCCAGTATCCCTGTGCAGAGGTCAAAGGATGCTGGCAGTCAGAAACCATGGGAATCTGACATTAATTTTGTCTTTCTCTGAAGTCCTATAGAGTTACATAATCTAGTATTGTTTTTGTTGTTTTCTTATCAAACCATGTATCTTCCCAGGAGAATTATAAGTGCTTCATAAGGGGCAGCTAGGTGGCGCAGTGGATAGAGCACTGGCCCTGGAGTCAGGAGTACCTGGGTTCAAATCTGACCTCAAACACTTGACACTTACTGGCTGTGTGACCCTGGGCAAGTCACTTAACCCTAATTGCCTCACTTAAAACAAAACAAAACAAAACAAAAAAAAAATAAGTGCTTCATAAGCAAGTAGGGCACAAGTCATTTGAATAAGTCTAGAACAGTTCTGGACACACAGGCCTTAATAAATATTTATTAAATCGATCTTTGGCAAGAAATGCCTTTTTAAGTTGCTTGGTGTTCACCCCGACTGCCTTGTCCTTTGAGAGACAGCCTGACCATAGTAACTGGACAGTTAACCTTGAACCCAGGAAGACCTGCATTCAAGTTCTGACTCTGAGATATATTGTTTGTGTGATCTTGGGAAAGTCACTTAACCTTTTAGTATTTTCAGCAATTCTCTAAGACTATAAGTTTCAGAGAAGGTGCCAACTTGCATTGGAGGTTCACTGGTCCAGTCTGTATCCCTACCCCACCTTCTCCTTTACTCAAATTTCTGATTAATAACCTGTCCTCCTTCTTGCCAAGGCCAACACCTGTACATGGTGGGCTTCTATAATACCTACTAAATCCTGATTGCTCTAAATAGACCTTAAATGAAGAAATACACCAGCAGGAAGACAAGGATGAAAGGGGAAAAATTCCAGAAAAACAAAATTGTTGATCTGGAAATATATAGCCAGGTTTAGAAGTTTTTGTTTAAACAACTGCCTGAGTAACCCTGGGGCAGATGTGACATCTAGAATTGCAAAGAGGAGGGTAGTCGTTCTTATCACATAAACCCCTCAGAATTCCCATAGGTGGCTGCTATCAGCATCCAGGATGGGCTTATGTGAGGGACCAATTGGGGCAAGGAAAGCCTGTACACTGCATTAACATCTAACTGAAACTGTTATCAGGTTCATCCTGTAGGCTTAATCAATAATGTTCTTGTATCCTTTGAAGATCTTAGTAAAGATATAATTAGCACTATTGTAGTCTGAGTGTGCTCATTTTTTGACAGATCCTAACCCTAAGGCTACTTGGGATAACTTAACATGGGCCTTTGATCCCATTTCCTCTCATTTCTTTGGCAGATTGTTCTTACAATTATCCTTCCTCCCTCTCTAATCTTCAACCTCTCTCTGCCAACTGGTTTGCACGACTGTTGGAGGACCTCAAGGCTCTGTTCTGAACCATCTTTCTCTATGTGTTTTTCCTTGAGTGATCTCATCAGCTGATTCTTGGATCTATTTGTCTAGTCTTAGTGTCTTGAACTCCAGTTCTATATCACTAAGCACTGACATTCAGAAGTGGATATTCCATAGGCATTTCAAACTAAACACTTCTAAAACAAAACCCTTCATCTTCTCCCTCAAAACATACCCTTTTTCCAAACCACCACCCTTCCAGTCATTCATGTTTTCAATAGCAGTGTCATCCCTGACTTCCCAATCTTACTCATCCCACATAGTCATGTTCTTTCTATCTCTATATCTCTTTAATATGTCCCCTTCTCTTCATTCACACAATCATCACCCTAGTTCAGAGGCTTATCCTTTTTTCCTAGACTATTCAAATAGTGTCCCTACCTTAAGTCTCCCCACTCCAATCCATCCTTTAAACACTTGCCAAAATGATCTTCCTAAAGCACAGTTCTGATCATGCCATCCTCGCTACTCAGTAAATGAAATTGACCCCCTTTTACCCATGTTGTTGTTCAGACATTTTTTCAGTTGTGTCCAACTCTTCATGACCTCTTTTGGGATTTTCTTGGCAAAGATACTGGGGTGGTTTGTCATTTTTTTCCTCCAGTTCATTTTGTGGCTGAGGGAACTGAGGTAAACAGGATTAAGTGACTTGCCCAGGGTCACACAGCTACTAAGTGTCTGAAAGTAGATTTGAACCCAGATCTTCCTGACTCCTGGCCTGGAGCTCTATCCACTGTGCCACCTGGCTGCCCAAGGATCATAAAAACTCTCATTGGTGCATAACCTGTCTAGCCCTATTACTCCCTCCCTCACTTTCTATGATCCAACCATACAAACTTCTTGCTATTCCTCATGTGCCACTCCATCTTTCATTTCTGTAGTTATGTATTAGGTGTCAATCACTTTCTTACCTCCACCTCCTAAAATTCTTGATTTCCTTCAAGATCCAGCCCAAGCTCCATTTTCTGGGTAAGGCTTTTCTTAATTTCCTCAGTTCCTAGTTTCTTTTTTTTCTTTTCTCTTTTTTTTTTTTGCGGGGCAATGGGGGTTAAGTGACTTGCCCAGGGTCACACAGCCAGTAAGTGTCAAGTGTCTGAGGCCGGATTTGAACTCAGGAACTCCTGAATCCAGGGCTGGTGCTTTATCCACTGCGCCACCTAGCCGCCCCCAGTTCCTAGTTTCTTCATTCTTACCAACAAGGCTAGCTGGTATTTTTTTTTTTCTCAAAATAAATTTTATTGATATCTTTGGTTTTTTGTTACCTATTTTCCCAATGTTTCTCTTTCTCTCTTCTACTTTCCCAGAAGGTAATAATTTTAAACAAATAATAAAAAAGAAAAAAGAGAATTCAGTTAAAGTAGCCAAACACATAAAAAAATTACGACATTTTATGCAATGTTCTATGCTCCTAGTCTCTTACTTCTGGAAAGAAGTGATGAAGGGTCTTTTCATCTTTTTTCTTTGGGGCCAAGGTCCAGCATTATAATTTCATAGCACTGTTTTATTTGTTTTGCACTTTTTCATTTGTATTATGATATTCATTGTGCACATTGTTTTCCAGGTTCTGCTTACTTTACTTTGTTTCAGTTCATTTAAGTCCTTTTCTTCTTCACTAGTCACCTTGTACCACCCCCACTTCTGCCTTTTCCCTTTATGTTTTTTTACATTAGAATGTGTTTCTTGTTTTACTTTAATTCTAAATTATTTATTTATATGTTTTGTTATTTATATTATTGTAAACTTATATAATGTATTAATATTATTATATATTTATTATTTAAAATATATTTTATTTTTAATTTATGCTACAAAACAAGCAATTCCATAACATAGTAAAATAAAAGACAATTGCACATGAAACTGCAAATCTATTATGTACAAGCGAATATTCCTTTTAAATATATAATAGTTATGTAAAACTTCTTTCCCCCTTTTTTTCTCACTCCCCCACCCTACAGATGGCTACCATTACACACAAATATATATATATATATATATATATATACACATATGTATATATATAATACACCTATATATACCTATATAATATATATATATTTACCTATATATATCTATATATGTAATATTATTCTATACATACTTTTGTTTCTTAAAGGTAGGGGCTTTCTTGCCTGCCTGTATTTTTATCCCTAGCACCTAGCACAAATGCTTGATATGTAGTAAGGTGATTAGTCACTCCTCTCTCCCTCTCCCTCTCCCTCTCCCTCTCCCCCTCCTTCTACTTCACCCTCTCCCCCTTTCCCCTCTCCCCCTTTCTCCTCTCTCCCTCTCCCCCTCCTTCTACTTCACCCTCTCCCACTTTCCCCCTTTCCCCCTTTCCCCTCTCTCCCCTCTCTCCTTTCCTGGACTTCCATACACAGACCCCTCCTAAATTCTGATGACCAAACAAAAATGGAATAAAATCAACTCCTTATGGCAGCTAGATGGCACAGTGGATTACAGCACTGGCCCTGGAGTCAGGAGGACCTAAGTTCAAATCCCACCTCAGACACTTTTTAGTGGGCAAGTCACTTAAACCCCAATTGCCTTAAACATCCGGGGCCATCTCCGGGTGTCCTGATGTATATCTTGCTACTGGACCCAGATGGCTGTGGAGGAGTGAGGTTGGTGACCTTGCACAGCCCTCCCTCACTTAAATCCAATTCAGTGCAAGTCATGGCATCACCCTGGTCCTCTTTGAGAATGAAGGGCAAACAACAACAACAACAACAACAACAACAAAATTAACTCCTTATTTCATGGAAGACATTCTTCATTCATTGACTCTTCAGCAAAATAAATGGCTGGTCTTTTCCTTCACCAAAGCTTGTCGACCACACTTCCTACCTCCTGGTATCCCTTACATACATTGATAGACTCCAATTCACTGCCCTTCTCAGCTACTCCCCCTTGGCTTTCCCTCCAGCAACATCTGTAAACCTTTCCATTTCTCAGTCTGGAAGAATCCTGGCCTCCTGATAGTAAACCTTGTGCCTTATTTAGTTTGTTTTCTTTTTTTTTAAGTGTGTCATCTGAATTTGCCTCCCATTTGTTATTTTCCTCTCTCCACTTCTTTGGGAACAGAAACACTTGTAACACATCTGAATTTTCTTCATGTTGTTAACATCAGCAGTGCTGTCAGCGACATTTTTCATTAATAACCTCAGACTATCACTCAGGGGCTATTCAAAGATGGTTTGTTGGTGACAGAAAGGAAAATTAAAACATATATATATATATACACATACACATGTATATACATATGTATATATATATGCATATATAAACAACCTCCCCTCAAATTCCTCCAAAGAGAAACTGCAGCATAATTCTGCTAAAATATAAGAAGAATGATATTCTTCCTTCTCAACTCTTTCTCTTTGCTTCCCTGGTTTACTTCAAGACTTAGTTAAAAATCCAACTTTCTGTAGGAAGCTTTTCCTGGGTTTCCTCCACTGCCAGTGCCTTCTCTCCATGATCGCCTCCAGTTTAACCTGTGTATATCTTGTATGTACATAGTAGTTTGCATGTTGTTGTCTTCCCCATTAGGATGCAAGCTCCTTCAGGACACTTTTTGCTTTGCTTTCTCTTATTTGCCTAGTGCTTAGGAGTTCCTGGTATATAATAAGCCTTAATTAAAGCTTATTAGTTGATTAATTGATAACACTAGGTCTGACTCTTATTTGAAACTGCAGCATATTGTATCCAGGTGGGAATTCACTTCTATAGACCTCTATAGGTGACAACACTAAGTCAAAGATAAATCAGAATGGTGAATAATCTGCAAGGCAGAAAATCTAACTATAGAAGATATCATCTCATGAACACCATCAAGATAACATATTTAGATTTAAACTCAGAGAGGAAAGGTAATTCAGGATGGCTATAAGGGCAAGTGATGAGTCAACCCAGAGGGGAAAAGTCAGGGTCCAAGATAATGGTCTTCAGTGATGCCATTTAGAAACCTGTGGGATATTGTGCAGGAAGAGGGATGATAGAAATCCAAGAGGCTGTTAAGGATTCTGACATCCCAAATGCATCTACTTTTTGCTTCTTTGTTGCCACAAAAAGTGCTGCTAGATATATTTTGGTGTATATGGGGACTTCCTTCTTATTAATGATTTATATGAACAGATGCAGAATGAAGTAAACAGAACCAAGATAACAGTTAAAACAGTAATCACAACAACCCTTGGAGGCAGGAGCTATTACTATCACTATTTTATAGATGAGGAAACTGAGGCAGACAGAGATGAAATGACTTGCCTAAAGTCACACAACTAATAAATGTCTGAAGCCAGATTTGATATCAGGTCTTCTTTATTCCATAGTCAATATACATGGACATAAGTCTCGTGGTGCTTTTTATGCTCTCCACAAAATGAAGGAGTTGGACTAGATAAACTCTAAAATTCCTCAAGTTCTAATATTCTGTGACTTTGAATAATGAAGAAGTCACTGTTTAATAAAATCTCTCTGCTCACTTCCTCATACCACATTTCTTTCCTTTCTTTTCTTTTTTCTTTTCTTTTATAAGTGAGGCAGTTGGGGTTAAGTGACTTGCCCAGGGTCACACAGCTAGTAAGTGTCAAGTGTCTGAGGCTGGGCTTGAACTCAGGTCCTCCCGACTCCAGGGCCGGTGCTCTATCCACTGCGCCACCTAGCTGCCCCTACCACATTCCTTTCTAGAGAGTTATACTCTCTTTGCCATCTTTGATTCTTATTGAGAGGATGATATCTATCTATCTCTATACATCTATATCTATTTGTCATCTCTCTATTTCTACATCTGCCTAGCTATGTATATATCCATCTATATCTATGTGTCTACTTTGTCCATTCATCTATTTATTCATTTGTTCATTCACCTATTCATTTGTTTATTCATTCACACATTTATTCATTTGTTTGATTTTTGGTTTGGACCTATGGAAACATCAGTGTAGAATTCTAAGAAACTATTTCTACCAATGTGAGTCATCAACTCATTTGTAATTATCTTCTTAGAGACTTACCTGGGGGCAACTCTAAATCTAACATTTTAGGGCTCTGCAATTCCATGAAAAACAGGCATTTATGAACTTGGAAAATGAGTTCTTTGATGTTCAATAGTAAATTAATAATAGCAACAATAATGAGATTTATACAGGTTCAAAAAGCTATTTTCACATTTTCTCCTTTGATCTTCCCAAAAGTCATATGAAATAGGCACAAGTATTATTATCCTCTCTTACACAGATAAGGAAACTGAGCTTCAGAGAGGTCAAATCACTTGCCCATGACTTTTTTGAATCTCTCCTGCTGTATGGCATAAATGTGCTGTGTCCAATTAATGGATTTTCATAGCTCAGAATCTGAAGTGTGCATTTTATTTTCCTTGTCAAGAGTCTGTTGTCAGGAGACATCTTATTATTTTTCTGTAATGGGTTTTGCAAACCAAGGCTGGCCTTTGGATTAAGTGGGAATCACCTCTGTGCTTTGAGGGGTTTGGGGAAGGCATCCATCCAAGAATATTTCTCTACCACTGGCTCACCACAATGGCAGGGAATGGAAGCCATTCCAAAGAAAAGCTTTGCTGACTTCGGGATTTTGCCTAGGGCTATCCCTGCTGCTGACAGTGGGGGTATAGTTAGAAACTCTGCTGATTCGAGATGGAATGGTCCTGACTGGCATGATTCACTGGAACGATTCACTCATTTGGTGAGATAATAGAACCCATGAAGTTGGGGCCTTAGAACATAGAACACAGAGTGTTATAGCACTGGAAGGGACCTCAGATGTCATCTGATTCCATCCTCTCATTTTTCCAATTGGTGGAAATGGAGGCCCATGGAGGTGAAATGACCTAGCAGCACACAGTTAGCCAAAAGTACACCTGAAGCTAAAATTTAGAACTTTTTTTTTGGGGGGGGCAATGAGGGTTAAGTGACTTGCCCAGGGTCACACAGCTAGTAAGTGTCAAGTGTCTGAGACTGGATTTGAACTCAGGTATTCCTGAATCCAGGGCCAGTGCTTTATCCACTGCACCACCTAGCTGTCCCCTAGAACTTTTAATTACATGAACCTTTCACGTATGTCACATATTTCTTTTCCAGACATTTTTTTTTTTAGGGAAACCTACCAGTAATCTCTCTATCTGGTTGAGAGGTACTTCTCTTGGTGGTCTTCTTTCCTAAGGCCATTTTGCCTTTTCATTCCTTTCTTTCTCTTTCTACTGCATCATACTTTTCCCAAGGTTGTGAGGTTGAGCCTAATAATAATAGTTCCATAATAAAAGTGGATAGGCCAAATCTCACCAAGCTGTCTTTTTTTTTTTTTTTTTTTTTTTTTTTTTTTTTGTGAATCAGTTGGGGTTAAGTGAATTGCCCAGGACCACACAGCTAGTAAGTGTCAAGTGTCTGAGGCTGCATTTGAACTCAGGTTCTCCTGACTCCAGGGCCAGTGCTCTATCCACTGCACCACCTAGCTGCCCCTCACCCAGCTGTCTTATAAAAGAATACTATCTGTCACAAGGATGACCAGATACTATAATGTGTTTCTGGAGTTTCCCCCACTAAATGTGGCAAAATACAAACAGAAAACTCAACCCAAAAAACTCCAACTGTACTGATGGTGGTCAATAATGTCATCTTCCTTTACAATTCAATTCAACAGACATTTGTTAAATGCCTCATATAGAGAAGCAATTTGATGTCAGTAGTTAGAATGATCGTCCTAGAATCAGAAAGTCCTGGGTTGGGATCCTGCCTCTGACATTTAATCTCTGAGCCTCAGTTTCATCATCTATAGGGTGGTGGGATATTGGAATCACTCCTGAGGGCTCTTTGAGCTCTAAGTCTATGATCCCATAGTCATACTGAGTCTCAGTTTCCTCAACTATAAAATGTAGACAATAAATATCCATGGTACCTACTTTTATGGTATGGTTGTTATAAAGATCCAATGAAATAATGTTTGCAGAGTGCTTTGCAAATTTTAGCATGCTACACAAAATATCCAGTCCTTAAAAAAGTGCTCTTAGCTTCTTAGAGGATAAGAAAATGTCCTTGAAAATGAAAGGTAGTTTTCCTTATTTTAAAAAGTATTTCTCTTATGAAATTCTAAAATAATTAGAGATGGAAACAATATACTTGCTTCTTACCATCACCTCAGGCTAAGCTTAGATGCCCCCTCCTATACAAAGCCTTTCCTGATTTTGCTCCACTCTCAATTGTGTTCTCTCCCTTCTGAAGTCAGCTTCCATTTACTGATCTGTATAAGAGTTTTATCTTCTGCAACCCTAGGTAGAAAGTAAGCTTCTTGAGGGAAGGATTTTTTTTCTTTTTGTCTTTGACTGTTAAATGTCTAGCAAAATGCCTTTCACATAATAGGTCCACTATTTCTCTAAGGAGTACACTGAATCAGAAAATCATTTTAATAACTAACATTTATATAGTGCTTACTATGTGCCAAGCACTGTGCTAAGAGCTTTATATATATTATCTTCTTTGATCCTCACAACGACCCTGGGAAGAAGGTACTATTATGATTCTCATTGTACATTTGAAGAAACTGAGGCAGAGGTCAAGTGACTTGCCCAGAGTCACACAGCTACTAAGTGTCAGAGGCTGGATCTGAACTAATTCTTGACTCCAGTCACTCTAGTCACTGTTATCCACTGAGCCACTTAATTGACCTTTATCTCTACAGAAGGTTTGATCCCTAAACACTCAAACTTAGAGTTACCTGAAAGGCAACCCCACCCAAAGCTGGTGCCATCTAATAAATCTCTGTCTAGGAGACTGTATTCTAGGATCATGCTAGGTTAGTCAATTAGCTAACAAGCATTTTAGTGGTTTCTGTGTGCCTACCTTGATGGAATGACCAATTAGTTACTTGGACAATAAAAGTCCAATGGGAAGAGGGTTGTTTACTCAACTGCTCTTGACATGTGTTTACCTTCTGTGGGGAGTATGAAGTACAAGGTGATACATTGAGTTTGGGGAAATTGGGTAGGACATTGTGTAAAAGAAGGACTCACTGGATTTTAGTGGGTTACACTAATAGCAACTACAATTTCAAATCCCTGTCAGGGTGCTGCTGATGGGCCAACTGAGTGCTTTACATATTTTTGTATTGATTCATTTTTCTTCCTTATTTTTTATTTTTATTTATTTTTTTGCAGGGCAATGAGGGTTAAATGACTTGCTCAGGGTCACACAGCTGGTAAGTGTGTGAGGTTATATTTGAACTCAACTCTTCCTCACTCTATGTCAAATGCTTTATACACTGCCGAACCTTGCTGGTATCCCATTCCCTATTTACATCTGCTACCCTGAATGCTCTTAGGGGAACTGGGGACTCATTTGCTTATATTTAGTGAAACCAAGACATGAACCCTGAATACTTTTTGGAGATTTCCTGGGGTAATTACAGATGAAGGCAATGAACTAGAGAGAGAAAAAAGAGACCTTTCTTGGGTCAGGCCCCCAGAATTAGAACTGCTCCATGGGTTATTTGAGGAGCCTCTGGGCCATGAGTTTTGATAATAATTCATTTTTATACAGTAGCATTTGAAGGTTTACAAATCACTTCACAACTACCATGTGAAAATAGTTTAGATAAGTATTGTTCTGCTCTTTTTATTAGTGAGAAAACAGAGATTCAGAGAAGTTAAATGATTTGCCCAGTGTCACTGAGCTGAGAATTGAACACAGGTTCCCCTGACCCAGAATTGTAGCTGAGAATCATTCCCAGGTGCCCTGACTTTAACTATTGCCCTTCCACTACACCATGCTGTAAAAATTCCAAATGGATCACAGGATCTTGAACTTAGTCTGAAGGCTCCAAATTAAGTAGATTTTAATTTTTAGTTTTGTAATTTTTGAACTGTCTTTTTAAAAAAATTGAAATTCTGTACTTTTGGAAAAACAACAGCAATTTCCAACATATTTGCTGAACTAATTATGAATAGGTACAAAATGGGGTGTTTATACTGCAGATCCATTGGGAACACTCTTAAGAAAATGGTATTTAGCTGAAGTGATATTTAGAGAACCCTATAACCACTTGCAAAACCAGATTAATACTGTATCTTATTCAGAGAGAAATTCATGAAATTGCCTTTTTCCCCCTCCACTGATTAAGCAAGTCTTTGATAACCAGAAACAAATGGAAGATTCTTTTCATTGTGTGAGAATAATGTGATTGGCTGCATGGATTCACTTTAGGGAAGTGTGGGGTTTTTTATTTCCATCTTTCAGTCTCCCCCTGCCCTTGGGAGCCATTTCATGCTCAGTGGGCATGGCAGTAGAAAATAAAAATGAAAAGATGCAACAAACTTGCCTGGAATTCATTAACTCCAGCAGCTGTGAATGGTACCTGGCTATAAGGTGTCGACAGCTAAACCCCAAAATACTTAGTACACTCATACACTCATAGCCTAGCATTATTATCCTGAATTTTCCTCTATCACATATGAGGGGATGCTACTAGATTTAAGAGGGACGTGCTTCATTGACAAGCCTTTGAGCACTGAAAACTTAAAAGAAATACCCCACACATAAATGGACAGTGCAAATGCTTGTTTCTCTAATAGCCACGGGAAGCCAGGAGTTAAAAGGAATTGGGGGTGGGGTGGGGTTGGGGAGCAGGAAAAAAATAGGCCAGCACACACGTGTGTTAGGAAGGGTCCTTGGGCTCAGAAAAGAGGAGAAAAAAAAATAATCCCAATGAAAACGTGTCCATTAGCACACAGACCGTGTTGTTGGCCTGACAGAAGATTGACAGGGCCTTGGCAGGGCTCTTGCTCTGGGAGTGCGATATCTGGATCTTTTCAGATCTACTCCCCTCCCCTTCAGATCCCATGTATTCTTCGATTGAGTGACATCTTTATTGCTGTTCCTTGCACAAGAGATTCTGTATCTCCTGACTTAAGCATTTTCAGTAGCTGTCCTCCATACCTGAAAATCTCTCCCTCCTCAACTTCGTCTCCTGCCTTCCCAGGCTTCCCTCAAGTCCCAGCTAAAATTCCACCTTCTACAGGAAACTTTTTCCACTCCCTCTTAATTCTACAGCCTTCCCTCTGTTAAGTATTTCCTATTCATTCTGGAGATATCTTGTTTACAAGTTGTATGTAGTTGTTTACATCTTATTTCCCCCATTAGACTGTAAGTTTCTTGAAGGCAGGGACTGTCTTTTATTTCTTTTTATATTCCCAGTGCGTAGCACACTGCCTGGCTCATAGAAGGTACTTAATAAATGTTTGTTGATTGATTGATTGATTGTAGGTACTTATTAAATGTTTATTGACTGGGGGCAGCTAGGTGGCAGTGGATAAACACTGGCCCTGGATTCAGGAGGATGTGAGTTCAAATCTGGCCTCAGGCACTTGACACTTACTAGCTGTGTGACCGTGGGCAAGTCACTTAACCCCCATTGCCCTGCAAAAAAAAAAAAACATCCAACAAACAAACAAACAAACAAAAAATGTTTATTGACTGACTGATCCTAGATACTTCCTCTACTGGTACAGATCACAACTATCCATCCCTTGTTATCCCCTGTGATTCCTGTCTACTTCCTTCCATAAGTCTTCCATAAAAGACCTAACATGTTAGGAGCTCTCTCTCTCTCTCTCTCTCTCTCTCTCTCTTTTCAGGGCAATGAGGGTTAAGTGACTTGCCCAGGGTCACACCACTAGTAAGTGTCAAGTGTCTGAGGCTGGTTGAACTCAGGTCCTCCTGAATCCAGGGCTGGTGCTTTATCCCTATTAGAGGCTTTCCTATAGGTATTTTAATATTTTGTGAATACCAGTTTGGTCCTGAGATGTCTGTTCTCATTATTTTACTGACCTTTCTTTTTTTTCCATTCATATGTATCCTTGATGTGACTTTTATATAGGAATGTGCTGGTAAATTTAATGACCAGGCATTCTGGGAAAAAAACAAACAAACAAACCAGCAAACCTTATGCATGACACACTTTAAGTTTAATCTGAATCATTAACATTTTCTCCATCACTTTCTTAAGTCTAGACAATCAACAGAACAATAAATCAAGCTTTGATTTGTATTGTTTCCTGATTTCCTGAGGTGTAAATGCTAACACATGATTGGAGCTGTTTCGAGTATGCCATTGCTTTTATGTCATGTTGTGTGTTTCAAGTCATTGTCAGCACCTACTTACAGCACAGGAGTATTCCATTACATTCATAAACTATAATTAGGTGATAGGAATCAGTAGCATGACATATACTGTAGCAACTACATTGTGAAAGAGAACAGTTTTGAAAGATAAGAATCAGATCAAAGTAATGGCCACCTGTGATTCCAGAGGACTGATGCTGGAGAATGTTCCCTATCTCCTACTAGAAAGAGGATGAGAATGGCATTTTTGGAGGTGGCCAACATGGAAGTTTGTTTTGCTCAACTATGCATATTCATCACAAGAGTTTTTCTTTTCTTTTTTCTAATGGGAAGATGGAAATGAGAGAAAATAAATGCTAGTAATTTTTTATTAAAAAAAAAAAGAAAAGAGGGGCAGCTAGGTGGTGCAGTGGATAAAGCACTGGCCCTGGATTCAGGAGGACCTGAGTTCAAATCTAGCTTGAGACTCTTAACACTTACTAGCTGTGTGACCCTGGGCAAGTCACTTAACCCCAACTTCCTCACCCCCCCCCAAAAAAAAAGAAAGGAAGGAAGGAAGGAAAAAAGAAAGAAAGAGGAAAAGAAAAAGAAAGCAAAAAAGCAGTGATCAGTTAGCATTTGAGTCTTCCTGACCACAATCCATTTTGAAGATGGTGTGCTACTCAAACTGTCAAGGTGTGGCATCCCTCTTCTTCATGCCTCTCACCACACTACCATTTTATTCCCTATGATCATTATGTTCAGTTCTCTTTTTTGTTTGTTTGTTGTGGCCTAAGGGACCTATTTTAAGTCCTTAGATAAAAGACCAGGATCTGGGGAGAGGAGAACCCACCTTCTTTTAATTTGTACTGTTATCTTTACATTTTAAAATTCTGAAATTCAGAATAATTGACTATCCTACCACAGGAAACATAACTCTGAATTGAAACAAAATAAAGTCTGAGCCTGGAGCAAAATTATTCAAAAAGATCCAAGAGCTTCAATCCATGGCTTTTAATGTAGGTTGTCTTGCTGCTGAGAAGGTAGTAATTACAGGCAAGCTAATAGCTTGGCCATATGTTTACCAGTTTGAATTTGGAAAACTACTATCAACATAGCTTTCCTTTCTTGTGTTTCTGTCTGTCTTTTTTCTTTAGTTCTTTGCCTCTGTCTCATATATTGCCATTTCCTATACTCTTCCAATATTGCCTCCTATGTACATGCCTCTATTTTTAAAAAGTCTTCAGAATGAATTCTCTAGGCACTGGTAGAAGTAATTGCAGCCCTTGGAATTTATTGTCCCTCTCCTTGCAGCTGAATCATAGGCTGAGCCGGTTAAATGTAAGATGCTTGGGAGAAAAAGTTTCTCTCCAAAGGAGTTTCTGTTTTTATTGACCATAAGAATTGAGAATATGCTTCAATTGGAATATTAAGCAAATGATTAGAAAGAAATAAGGATAGGTCTGGATCTGCAATTTCATGGGCAGAAGGTACTCTGGGTGAGGAGACTCCCTTTACCAAAGCAGGCTACCACGTTCTTTGCAACTTAGCCTATTCGAAAGTTTCGTAGGGGCAGCTCGGTGGTGCAGTGGATAAAACACCAGCTCTAGATTCAGGAGGACCTAAGTTCAAATTCAGCCTCAGACACACAGCTAGCTGTGTGACCCTGGGCAAGTCACTTAACCCTCATTGCCCTAAAAAAAAAAAAAAAAGAAGTTATATTGTACTAAGAGGTTAAAGTACCTGTCAGGGTCACAGCTAGTATGTGTCAGAAGCAGAACTTGAACCCAGGTCTCTCTGGCTATGAGGGTAGAACTCCATCCACTATGTTATTCTGCCTTATCAAGAAATGATAAATGTGAAGAATTTTTTTAAAAAGTCAGAATGATTTATATGAACAGATGCAGAATGAAGTAAACAGAACCAAGATAACAGTTAACACAGTAATCACAATAATGTAAAGGAAAACAATATTAAGAAACCAATTAATGCAGTGGCCAAGTTTTATTTTGGTGTACTGTTGTACAACATGTATTTTCCCCAGCCCCTCCTCTCAGCAGAGATGGTAGACTATAGGTGTAGAATGAGTCTAAGTGGTTAGACAGGAACAATGTATTGGTTATTTTTAATTAGCCATACTTCATTATTTCAAGGGAGGGTTCTGTTGGACAGGACAAGGATGTAGGAAGTCAATTTAAAAAAAATTATTTTTTTGGGAAATGACATTTTACATTTTTTAATTGACAAATCACTAAGTTGAGTCCAATGGCAGTAAATTCAAGCAAACTTATAATGCTGGTGACAGAGGAGGAAGAGCGCTGCTTTCTTTTTTTGTGACATTTAAACATTTTTCTATTTTGAAAAGAATTTATAAAAATAACAAATTCAACAATGTGGAAAAAGTCAAGATTCACCTTCATCCATGTCTTTCTCTGGGTCTTGCTCTGCAGCATCCTTTTCTTGCTGCTGTTTCTTCTAAAATTTGGCTATCACTAGTAGTTTGAGGTTGGGCTGGTTTGCATCTTCTGGAAAGATATAATCTTAGTACTCTTCCCAGCCAGCATCAGACCCATCTTCTGTACTTCTCTTAACTTTCCCTGGCACAAGTTTGTCCACTCTCTCCTTATGAGATTCTGTTCCAAATTCATCTTCAAAGTTTCGCCAGGATTCTAGTAACATGAGTATCTCTTCCTTCTCTTCACAGTTTCTCATATTTTTGTTGGCTTCTTCATAAATTTGTCTGCATTTAAAATTTCTTTACTTTCTGCAGACAGCTCAAATCGGGCAAAACTGGTCCACACCTTGATGCATATTTATTGAAGCAATCTTTGGTAAAGATTTTGTGTTTGTTTGTTTGTTTGTTTGTTAGTTTTTTAAGATTCTTCTTGGGGGCAGCTAGGTGGTTGCAGTGGATAAAGCACCGGCCTTGGATTCAGGAGTACCTGAGTTTAAATCTGACCTCAGACACTTGACACTTACTAGCTGTGTGACTCTGGGCAAGTCACTTAACCCCCATTGCCCCGCAAAAAAAAAAAAAAAAAGATTATTCTTGTTCAATTTCAAGATTAATGTAGGATTTCCAGAGTAGCTGTGGCATGTCAAAGCACAGTTGTCTAATAGCCAACTAGACTATTTCAGTATCTCCAAGAATTGTCCTTAACTTGGCAAATTCGATCCATGATGTGCAATCTTCTGATGCAAATTCCAGGAACTTTTCATAAAATTTCTGGCACCGGTCAAATTCTTGAAGCTGCAACTCCAATTCAGTGTAGACTGTATTTTTTTATTTTTAAGGGGAGTCTATTTTCTTTTCTTTTCTTTTTTTTTTGTGAGGCAATTGGGGTTAAGTGACTTGCCCAGGGTCACACAGCTAGTAAGTGTCAAGTGTCTGAGGCCAGATTTGAACTCAGGTACTCCTGACTCCAGGGCCAGTGCTCTATCCACTGCGCCACCTAGCTGCCCCAGGAGTTATTTTTATTTTTAAGGGGAGTCTATTTTCTTTCTTTCTTTCTTTCTTTTTTTTTTCAGTGTAGACTTTAAAACAATTTATTTTCAGGACACACCAATAGAAGCTCCCAAACCTTTTCTGGTAAATGGCATGTTTTTTCTGTCTTATTTCAAACTGGGCAATATATTGGCAAATGTAAACTTTTTGTGAGGAATAAATGCCAAACGAATTTTTTTGGGTGGGGCAATGAGGGTTAAATGACTTGCCCAGGGTCACACAGCTAGTGAATGTCAAGTGTCTGAGGCTGGATTTGAATTCAGGTCCTCCTGAATCCAGGGCTGGTGCTCTATCTATTACGCTGGGTAAAATAAGAAATAAGAGGAAAAGGAGAGAAGATAAGGTAACTGGGATAAAGTGAAAAGAGAAGCTGAGAAGGAAAATAGTAAAAATAACTGGACATAGACCAATGTCTTACACCATTTACCAAGATAAGGTCAAAATAGATACATGACCTAGAAATAAAGAGATTTTACAAGAAAATTAGAAGAACACACAACATATTACTTATCAGACTTATAGATAGGCAAACAATTTATGAGAGATCTGTATGAAACAACTTCACCATCTTTCTGCTTATGAGCTCTTTTCTGCCTGTTATAATGGAATCAATTTCATTTTTGTGATTTTATTTGGTACTTGTGATATCCAGCACTCCCTGAGTCTTTTCTACATCCCTCCCCCTTCTCTTCTTGAAGAAAGTATTCATAAAATTATAGATTAAACTTGGAAGTGTCCTTAGAAGTGATCTATCCCAACCCTTCATTTTATAGATGAAGAATTATGATAATTATAATTTTTGAAATATATTATTTGATGTTGTAGTTATAACTAATAGGATTCCAATATGGAGTAACTTAGGCTAAGCAGTCCTAAAGACCATAAACATATAAGCAATGACAAATAACCTATAATTTTCTACTGTCCCGACTCATTCTAACCCTGTGTCAAACATGTGAACCAGAGTTGTCAAACTGACCCAAGTGCAAGGGAGCCAGATTAAAATGTAATTATGAAATGTTTAACAAAATAAATAAAAATATAATACAACATAAATAATGTTAATTTGTGGTCTTTTGCATCAATAAAGAAGCCTGCAGGGATCTGTTTCTATTTGAGTTTGACACCACTGATGCAAATGATTGAGGCTCCTGATTGGACAAGGTTCCTGGAAGCTTCAGGGCAGAACCCATTTCTGGGATCGCCAATTATGCATTCAGACTCTGGCCCAATTTCTGGTCCCAATTAGGAAACTCTCTTACTTGATTCTGGTATCGATAAGCAACCTAGCTGAATTTCCCCAACACATCTGGGTCTGATTAGGAATGTCCCCCTCCCCCATATCTGGCATTGATTACCTGTTCTCAACCAAGCCCGTTTTAAGATATAAAACTTCCCTGCTCATTCCTCACTCAGTGTGTACTTCCATTGAGATCTTTCCCACAGTATATATCTCCCTCATATGAGCGACCCTAATCCTGTGTGTGGTTGAATTGTGTGTGTGTTTCTATTTTTGCCTGCTTGCTGTGCTGCATGATAATGAAACTCATACTTGTATTAGCTTCCCAAGTACCAATGTTCTATAAGTCCTCTATCCATGTCTCTGCTCTAACTTGAGCAAGTAGGCCAAATAAAGCAGGAACCAAGGCCCCTAGCAATTAAATGACTTGACCAAAGTCAAATAGGCAACAAAAAGAATCAGAATTTGAACTCAGCCTCTCTGATGTCAAATATAATGTTCTTTATGCTGTAGACTTGGAATTTTTGTCTATCTTGTTTTTTACTCCATCTGTCTGAACCCAGTTTCCCAGGGATTATAATCTAAATTTTAGTTGTTGGAGAAGGGCCAAAGTGCAGGAGGCATGATTCCACATTTCCTTATGACTACTTTGGCACTGAAGTAACCAAGTATTAAATCATGTTTATTTATTGGGGAAAATATTAGCAAATTTTGTATAGTATTTCTTCACCCCTCACCTTTTGCAATAGATGTTGGTACATAAGCTGAAATTATCTTCATGGTGATCTTTTTAAAGGTGCTTATGAATGCTGTCATATGAGATGACCAATCTTCCTTTGAGATGTTTCTTGTTCCTTTCAGATGAATAATAAAATCAACTCTTCCAATCCTTTGTCTCTGTAAAGAAAACATTTGAGATAGTCTTCCATTTAACTTCAACTTCTTACAATCTTGAAATCTTCTGATTTCATTCATAGTGAGAATGTACAGACTGTTATGAATCGGTTCTTCCATTGTTAAATCCATTCATTTGTCCCTGGACAAAGATCTGCTGTTTAGAGTATAACCATCTAAATATTTATAGATAGCCTAAAACTGTTTGATTCTTAGGATCCTGAGGGTTCTTCCTTCATTCCATCATTCCTTCTTTCCTTCCTTCATTCCTTCACTCATTTGTTCATTCCTTCCTTCCTTCCCTTCTTCCCCTCTCCCTTTCCTTCCCTTCCCTCCTTCCCTCCCTCCTTTCCTTCCCTCCTTCCCTCCCTCCTTTCCTTCCTTCCTTCCTTTTTAATAGGTAGCTATGGCTAAAGAAATCACTAGCCAATCAACTCAATTAATCTGTTATTTATTATGCACCTACTAGGTGTCAGGCACTGTGCTAGACATTGGCAAAACAAGTACAAAGAATGAAACAATTCCTCCTTGTAATGGCCTCACTTTCTAATGGGGGAGAAACAAATACATATAAAATATATACAGGACAAATATAAGGAGAATAAATATAGAAAGCAGTTAAATACAAAGCAATTTTGGAGGAAGTACATCAGTAATTGGGATCAGGAAAAACTTCATTCAGAAGAAAATGCTTAAGATGCATCTTAAACGAAAAAAGGACAAAGGTAATGAAAGAATACATTCCAAGTATGGAGCATGGGCAGGGCAAAGGCAAAGAGACATGAAATGGATTACCGTGTGTGAAGAAGAGAGAAGAGTTCAGTTTAGCTTCATTGAAGAATTCAGGAAGGAAAATAATATTCAAGAATCCTTGAAAGATAGGTTGAGACCAAGTTGTATAAGGCTTTAAGAGCTAAAAAGAGGAATTTGTATTTTATCTTGGAGGCAATGGGAAGCTGCTGGACATGATTGTGTCATAGGATTAAATCTATGTTTAAGGAAAAATATTTTGCTAGCAGTGTTATAGGATGGATTGTAGTGGGGAGAGACAAGGGAGGAAGACCAACGAGGAAGCTATTGCAATAATTTAAGCAAGAAACTAGAATCATTACAATGATCCATGACAATTCTGAAGGACTCATGAAAAAAAATGCTATCCACTGCCATATAGAAATCTCATGAATTCTGAGGGCAAATTGAAACATTTTTTCCTCATTTTCTTGCTTTTTTTTTTTGGCAACATGTCTAACATGGAAATGTGTTTTAAATGACTTCACAAGTATAATGGGTATCATATTTCTTGCCTTTTCAATGGGTAGGTTCAAGGGAGGGAGAGAATTTGGAATTGAAAATTTAAAAAAATTTTAAAAGAATCTAGGCAAGAGGGAGGAACACCTGAACTAAAGTGGTAACTGCACAAGTAGAGAGAAGACATCATATGTGAGAAAAATTGTGAAGGCAGAAATGTCAAAGTTTAATAACATATTGGAGGGGCAGCTAGGTGGCGCAGTGGATAAAGCACTGGCCCTGGATTCAGGAGGACCTGAGTTCAAATCTGACCTCAGACACTTGACACTTGCTAGCTGTGTGACCCTGGGCAAGTCACTTAACCCCCATTGCCCTGCAAAAAAAAAATAACATATTGGATAGGAGAGATGAGGGAGGGTGAGGAGCCCAGGAAAATGCTGGGATTATGAGCTTCAGGCACTGGAAAGATGGTGGTGCCTTCAACAGAAACAGGTAAGTCTAGAAGAGGAGAGACTTTGGGGGAAAGATTAAAAGTTCAGTTTTTAATATGTTTAGATATGTTTAAGATGTCTCCAGGAATCCAGTTTGAAATACCCAATAGGTAATTAATGATAACTGATCTCCTGAAAGCATAGATTGCATATATCAAATCTTTCCAACGTCATAGAATATGCCAGAACTTTTGTTCCACTGAAATATCCCTCAAGAACACAGGGTACCTTCTACATTACAGTGAGAAATGGGAGTAGGATATTTTGAATCTTTGCATATGATACATGCTTAGTGAACATTTTAAAAATTGAATTGAGTTGGACTGTACATGGAAAGGCTTTGAGCTTTTGCCATGATGAAGGTAACTTGATATCCCCAAATAAATACCAACCTACCACATAGAATAGAATTTTCTGGCATTAAAAATATGCTTTTGCATACATTTCTCTACCACAGACAATACCTTTTTACTTGCAAAATCTACTGAAAGGTGCTCCTTTTATTGTTTGTTGGCTATAAAAAGGACACTTGATGTGGTAAAGAAAAATTCAGCCTGAATTGCTCTCCTCCAAGAAGTCTTGTGCATATGTTAAAATCCTACACAATTCTTTGTTAATGCAAATAAAAAAATAATGCTGTTCAGTGAACCTGTAATTATTAACAACAAGAGAGTCACAAAACAGGAAAATACTTGCTTGCCAATGGTGCTTGTTGCTGTCATAGATGATGTCTTGTTCAGGATCCAAATGCAAGCTGGGTAACTTGTAGATGTTAAGATCTCCTGGAGGTTCCTGTTGGCAGAAGATATTGAACTGAATGCATCAAGTTTCAGAACAGGGTTTCCTCAATGAAAGCCTTAATTACTTAAGAGAGATTGACCATTTAATAATCTATATAGGAAAAATTAAATAGATAAAAAATGCCTGTTGTCCAAATGATGACATATAGCTGTGTGGCTAGTCTATTGAGTTAAGTGATATATTTAAAATAGTGCAAGTGGAATGGGAATAAGTTGGTCCCAGGAGTGAATAGGAGGAAGAAAGCAGTATGGATTGCATTTGAGAAGTGGGCAGTGCTTTTTAATTATTCCAAGCTGTTCTCCAGTTCAGAAAAAAAAAAAAAGACCAAACAACTTTATCATTCCTCTAAATACCAATATTCTCCCTTGATACCATAAGGCTGTGCATCTTGGGAGACCATAATACCTGGAGAATCAATGTTGAAGGCATATCTCCTTCCTCTAAAAAGGAATGGGGGGGGGGAGACATAATGAGAACACATAGGCTGTAATCTATTTCCAGTGATGGTCTTTGTGCAACAATTGGTCTAAAGGATATCCTTGAGGATATAAGGAGAAAAAGAGCTGGTTATGTCCTGAACAAGGGAGAGCACTTTGAGACAACTGGGAAATCACCTTGACGTAGTAGGTCATGTTTTTTATGTTTTGAGCCAGGCATGACTCTCCTTAGTCTGGTATTTTAGATTTAGAGTTGGAATTAAATCAGATATTTGTGGAACAGCTAACACTTAACAATGTCGAGGTAGCTAGGTGGTACAGCAGATAGAGTGATAGAGTGCGGATTACTTAAATTCAAATCCAGATTCATATAGTTACTAGGTGAGTGACCCTGAGCAAATCACATGACCTCTGTTTGCCTCAATTTCATAAAATGGGATAATAATATCACTTCCCTCCCCAAATTGTGAGGATAAAATGAGATATTAAAAAGTGCTTTGCCAACCTTAAAGTGCTCTATAAATGCTAGATATTTAACAAAAAGAAGTTTACTTCACAATAAAATGTAAAGTATATTCAGCTAGGATTCAGCACTAGAACAAGTGGACACACCTCCTATGGCCTACTCACTTGCTATGATGGTTTATTGAGTCAGAAGAGTGTCCTGCCCTGCATGGTACCTGGGATTCCCTCAAGTCTAAGGAGTACTGACTCCTCATTGGCAGGGTTTTTTATACTTTAAGTAACTGGGAAGTTATATCAGTGGTTGAAACCTTAGTCCTCAACCAATGAAGTGCCAAGGAAGCTTTCTTTGCCTTTTTAGGGAAAAAGTAGCTTAGCCTAAGACCCAGCTTTTGCTCCTACCAGAGGAAAGAATATTCACATTAATGAAATCATAGCCATTGAAGACTTAGAGTGCAAAAACACATTTACTGTTTAACATGTTAAGAAGTTTTTCTTGGTGCATCCCATTATGTATTGCCCCTTAGACAACTATTTACCTTACCTAACTCTGGTCTTGGCTCTGTCCAGAAATATATTTTTTTACCCATATCTCTACTCTGCGGAGATCTTAGACTAAATCGGAACTCTCTGAATTAAAAATCCTAGGGGGCAGCTAGGTGGCACAGTGGATAGAGCACTGGCCCTGGATTCAGGAGGACCTGAGTTCAAATGCAGCCTCAGACACTTGACACTCATTAGCTGTGGGACCCTAGGCAAGTCACTTAACTCTCATTGCCTCGCTAAAAAAAAAAAAAAAAAGAATCCTACACTCTTCTCGTTTTATACATATCTAAGGATAGACAGATTATATACTATTATGGAAAATCCTTTAGGTGAAATGATACTATCTTCATTGAACTTGAGAAGTTAATGCTAGTTTATAGAGAAACTTTCCACAAATTATGTTATTTTCTAGTTGTTTTTAAATGATATTCAGATGTTGTTTATATGTATATACATATACATTTACATTAAACTCATGCTGTCTTACTATTATCAGGTATGAATGTATCATAAAGAAAATTCTGAAATAAATCATTATACAATAATAATTTCTTTATTATTTTTCTTATTCATTCATTTATTCATCTATCTCTCTGTCTCTATCTATCCATCCACCCATCCATCCATCCATTCATCCATCTATTTATTTGTTATTTTTATTATTTTTCAAGTTTCTTTTAAACATGAATTTAATAAAGTAAACTACCTAAAGAGATAGAGACCAGAAACAATTTGTGTGCTAAAAGGACCAACAAAAGAGAGTGACTGAGAATGTGGGGAGAATGGATAAAGAAGTGAATTGGAGATTGCTGATCATTACCCTGGCATATTAGTAGTTCCTCCAGTGGGAAGTAAGAGCAGCTGTCAGGGACTTTAAAGGGCATTTAGCTCAACCTCCTCATTTGACAGATATGGAAGCTCAGAATCTGAGAGACTTAAATAACTTGCCTAAGGGTACTTAGGTCGGATGCGGTATAGGCAGGATTTGAACCCAGGTTCTGTGTTCCCAAAATTGTAATTAACTCAAACCAATCAATCAACAAGCATTTATTAAGTGCCTACTATGTGTAGGGCACTATTGATACAAAGACAACATGGAAATATTTTCTGCCTTCAAGGAACTTATAATTAATTGGGTGAATCAATATGTATACACATTGGTATATACAAAATAAATGAGATTTTTTTTGGGGGGGTGAAGGCACTAACATATGGAGGAATAACAAAGCATTAATAATGATAACTAGTGTTTATATAGTGCTTTTAAAGTCTATACAGCACTTTAATTTCTATTATTATTATAAAAACCCTTGGAGGTAGATATTATTATTATTCTCATTTTACCCACTGGGAGGTAGACAGAAGCTAAGTGAATTGCCCAGAAGTCATACAGCTAGTAAGTGTATGTTATATCTTCCTGACTCCAGGCCCAGCACTTTATTCACTGGACCACCTAATTTCTCATTGTAGGTGTCATACAGGAGGTATCATTTTTGCTGAGCTTTAAAGGAAATTGGGAATTCTAAGAGATAGAGTTAAAGAGGGAGCTCATATTAAGCATGGGGGACAACTTTTGTAAAAGTGCAGACACTGAAGATGGAATATGACCATGTGAGTGGAGAGAAGAGGATAGGTGACATGTGATGGAGGTAGACATGGAAGCTGATTGGATTTGTTGAGTGAGGGAAAGTGAAAAATCTAATATGTGAAGACTGATGAAATAATACCTGAAAGCCAGTCGAGTTTCTTTTTAAAAGGTTCTATTTGAATGGAAAGATTTGTTGTTGTGCTTACAGCAAGTAATTTTTAAAAGACAGCCTAATTTGGGGCAGCTAGGTGGTGCAGTGGATAGAGCACCAGCCCTAGAGTCAGGAGGGTCTGAGTTCAAATCTGGATTCAGACACTTGACACTTACTAGCTGTGTGACCCTGGGCAAGTCACTTAACCCCAATTGCCTCACTAAAAAAAAAGCCTAATTTGTAGTAATGTAACATCCTATATGCAGCCATATTATGTTACATATAGAGTTACTCTGACCAATGTCACATGCTCACTATAACTAAACCGCATGGTAAAATCATGAAACCGAACTGTAATGTCTTTTGGCCAATGGCCCATTTATGGCATTGGTCTTATGAAACTAACTGCCCCATACCATATGGCTTTACCCTATTTTTCTAGGATATGCCCTCAAGAGATGCGGAGAGGATCAGCTGATTCTTAGCTGGAATTAGACCTTGCAGGAATCTATACACTTTTAAGAATGTTTCATGCACCATACCTAAGCCAGGTATCAAATAAGCGACTAAGTCATCCAAAAGTCAATGACAGGGGACAGCTAGGTGGCGCAGTGGATAAAGCACCAGCCCTAGATTCAAGAGGACCTGAGTTCAAATCTGGCCTCAGACACTTGACACTAGCTGTGTGACCCTGGGCAAGTCACTTAACCCCCCTTGCCCTGCCCCCCCCCCCAAAAAAAAGTCAATGACAAATTCAAGATATAACAGATTCAATGGGCTAGGCAGGAACTGAGTTTTGGAATAATAAGTTTAAATCAAGGTGAATCCACACAAAAAAGAATCAGGGAAACAACTCAGAGGGATGAGAGGGATTTTAACTAATGGCAATTTGCTTCACGCAGAGAATTGATTTGATATAGTATCATTTCATTTTTATGGTATTCATGTGTTGGCCATTACTTTCCTTCCACCCTATATAGGCACATTAGGTGATGCATCAATGGGTTTGGACATCATTGAGAACATAAACTTTATATGAATTTAACCATGCTTTAGAGTATGCTTCCCTATGTCTAACAGGACTGTGAAAGATGAGTCCCCAAATGTAGCATAGGTATACAGCATTGTCCTATATCACTTTGTAGGGCACCACTTATACTACTTGATTCATGATCATATTCATTCATATCTTCCTTCTTCCTCCCACTTATTGATTTCTAACCTCTTTTAAAGGTCAGTTTAAATCTGTGAAGCCTTCTCTGATCTTTTTCCAATAAACAATAATCTTTCCCACCATGGATTTTGGTTATAATATTTGGCTTATTCTGTTCTTATGTACTCATCATGTATTATTTTGCCTTATATCTATCACTCTAGTAAACTATGAAAGCAGGAAGACTATCTTATTGAGATTTATCTGTGAGTCCAAGGATTTGGATATCATATCCTCTATATTCAGGGGCATTGGGGGTTTCAAATGAAATAATGGATATGAGTCCTTTTACAAACCTTAGAACTCTATATAAATGACTATTATTGTTATTATTATTAGCCTCCAGCCTCCAGATCTCCAAGCTGGTGACAGCCTATTACTTGAGTCTTCTACTACACTTCTGCTAAGTTCAAGATGTTTATAGAGTGATACTGGAGTGTGCTGGTAAATGCTTAATAACTGGGATCTGGGGGGAAAATATATGTACACACTTTTAAGTTTAATTTGTATTATTAACACTTTCTTTAATCCAGACAATCAACTAAACAATAAATCACATCCTGATTTATACTGATTCCTGATTGCTGAGGTATAAATGCTCACATTGTAAATTTAACAATCTATGAATTGGTTAGAGCTGGCTCGAATGTACTTTCCCCTACTACAGATTGTAATCCAGCCATGCTTTCCCAAACTATCTGTGTCACTCTTGTCTGTGTCTTTCCATAAGCTTGCCACAGCAGTTTTACCCAGTATCCTGGAGGTATTCCTTGCTTTCTCATGACACCGAAAGGATACCAGTGGGGAGTGTCTCCCAAGTATCCTTTTTTTGTAAGGCAATTGGGGTTAAGTGACTTGCCCAGGGTCACACAGCTAGTAAGTGTCAAGTGTCTGGGATTGGATTTGAACTCAGGTCCTCCTGAATCCAGGGCCAGTACTCTATCCACTACACTACCTAGCTGCCCCCTATTATCCTTAATACTCACCATATAGCCAGTTTATTTTCTATTAACTCATAAATTTCCCTGATCACATCTTTTCTTCTTCAAAGTTCCTGATTTGTTACATTTCATAGTCTGCTCATAAACACCATATATGTCTCTGTTGTTTCCTGTGTGATACCCATTTTCATGTTCTTTGCATACTGTTGTCCCCCAGGTCCCAGAGAAGCCACAGAAGAGGTAGACTATTGGTATTAAAAAGGATGAGCTTTTGTTTCTGGATTTGAACTCAGTTTCAAGAAGACTCATGGTTGCTAAAGGAGATTTTCAGTGTTGTGAAAGCAATCCAATATGACAAACTCTAGATTTTTGTCTATCCAAATGCATGTCATATTCTGGGTAATGGAGTTTCCTCAGACAGTTGGTCTTTCTTTCTTTTTAGGAAGTTTTGCGGTGCTCCAGGGAATGATTCAACTTGCACAATGTCACCCACATATAGAAGGATCTGGAGGACTTCACCATCCACAGGGAATCCTTCTTCATGTCATTTCTAAGAGAGGCAAGCAGCATGTCATACGGGATAGAGAACCAGCCAGAAAGAAAATCACCTCAAGTTGTTAGACATAAAGTGGGACACTGTGACTAAGCTGTGCAACCCTAATTTGCCGACCCCTACAGAATGTGTTCTTAGTATAGTAAAGTAATTTCTTGAACTCCAAGTAACTGCCTAGATGCGATGTCACCAATGATTTGCTCACAGGGAACAGTTCGAAAGGAATTGCAGGACTATTTGCTCAAGTAGCAGTAGAAAGAGGAGAGACCTTGCACTCTTTTTAACTGCTTCATGACATAAGACAAAAGCAATGGTGAATGAAGGGATCCCCTGATTTGTGGGAAACTCCAATATTTGTTCCCAGACTTTGATAATAATGCCTGTTGACATATCTCCCATTATTTACAGATGAGGCAACTCAGATTGCAATAGTTATATGAATGACTTCCAAGAAACCACCAAATAGGTCTGTTGTATAGCTTGAGCCTAGAAGTTTGATCTCCCCCCACCCCTCCCCGACAATTCATTTGTCTTCCCAGTGAACTTTTCTTTTCGGGAAGTCAGTGGTCAGTCTTCCATGGGTAGAATTTTATTATTATATTGTAAAAATAGTTGGAACACCTCTCTATCAACACACCTGATTGTGTGTGTGTGTGTGTGTGTGTGTATGTATGTATGTATGAAGGATAGAGAGAGAAAAAGAGACAGAGAGATGGGGGGGGGAGAGCAGAGAGAGAAAGAGGGAGAGGGAGAGGGAGAAGGAGAGAGAGGGAATTTACTTTCTTATGAATATTCAGAGATTATATCCTTTAACCTTCTCTCTTCCACCTCTTGGGAGAGTTAATCCTCTCAGCTCTGGAACTTTCCCCTGGAATTGAACTATCCTGATTGGTCAGTGAGTGCCAACTTGACTAATTCACTTTATTTAGCAAGTCCCCGATGACGCTCTCCATTCCATCCAGCAATAATCCCACAAGAAACTATCCCTACTCATCTTTTAAGGTTGAGCTTATGCTTTGTCCTCCATGAAGCCTCCTCTAGTCCTACCAGTTTCCCTCTCGGATTTTACATGCCCTTTCATGTACACCCACTCATATATATGTATATATATACATACATATGTATATTATATATGTCACAATATTATTTTGTATTATTTTTTGTGCTTGTGGTCTAGTCCCCTATTAGATTTCACAATGGCAGGGACTTTGTCTTATTTAAACTATACCTTACTCAAAACTTAGAACCTGCTCTATACCTAATAGACACTTGATAAATGTTAAAATGATTATTGAACTGGACTTAATATTTGTCAAGGTAAATGACACAGACATCATTAGCTTTAGCAGGGCCAACTAACACAAGAGATTAAACTAGGTGGTATAGTAGATAAGAATGTTTAAAGACCTGTGTTCAAATTCTTCCTCACACTCTTACTAACTGTGTGACCCTGGAGAAGCCACTTAACCTCTCTCAGCCTCACTTTCCTTATTTGTAACCTCCTCTGTAGGGATGTGCCTACCTTATAGGATTGCTATGAAGATAAGATCAAATGATATTAGGTAGGTAGGTAGGTAGATAGATAGATAGATAGATAGATAGATAGATAGATAGATAGATAGATGGATGGATGGATGGATGGATGGATGACAGACTTCACAAACTTTAAGCCACCATACAAATTTGGAGTAGAAATAGCCTGAGCCTGTACCTTACTAAAGTGCCACCTTATCTATAGTACCTGGAGAAGTGGAGATGGCTAGTGTCTATGATGATGACAACACAACTTTTCAAGAACACACATTATGTAAAAGGAGGTAAACCTTAGCTTGTATCACCTTGTTGAAAAGCATATAACATTTCTTTGGCTTCAGATTTCTAAGCAAAGAAAAAATATTTCACTTTTAAGGAAAATTTTGCTAAGTACAATTATTTTATTTTGCTCTCTCTCTGTCTCTCCCTCTCTCTCCTTCCTTCCCTCTTTCTCATTCTTTCTCTCCTCTCTTTCTCCCCCTCTCTCTCTCATACTTTCTTTCTTCTCACTCTCCCTCTCTCATTCTCTCTCTCTCTCTCTCTCTCTCTCTCTCTCTCTCTCCTCTCTCCATTTCCTCTAATACAATTCTTTCTTTTCTTTTGGATCAGGCATTCAAGAATTAGTGGGGATATAGCTTTTCCTTTTGAACATAAGGGGTGAGATTTCATAAAGACTTCCATTTAATTCTGGAGGGAGATACATTTAAAAAATTTGGACCCCAAATTGCTGTTCAAGGACACTTCATAATGGTGCCGCCCTTTCCAAACTTATGAAGGAAGGGTGTCAATTTGGCAGGATATGCAATCTGCATATACTTTGTAAGAAGGCAGGGAGCTGGCATAATGGTAAGGGCCATCTGCTTCCTTTTCCTTCCTTGCTCAAGAGGTTTCTAGAGCTGAGATTCGGTGAGTGTGCTCTCTCATCTCTGCACCTATATTAAAGTGGACATTGGCTGAAATGAGGGAATTTGCCCATCATTTAATTTTTTTTACTTGTTCCTTACTTTGATTATTTATTTTGTGGAGACAGCACACACACACACACACACACACACACACACACACACACACCCTAAAGACTAGTTTGGTGTCTAGTCTTTATATGTTCAAAAGCACATGTTTTAACATGATTTTTTCTTTTTCACCCTCCTTTCCTTTTTCTGAGTTCATTGTTTTTAGAAACTACCTTCTCTGTGCTGCCAGGGTGGGTGGAGTCCCCTCTGAGGTTTAGAGTCTCTCAAAGAGAAAAAGCCCAAAGCAAAATTCACCAGCCTAGACACCCTGGATTAACTTAAGCCATCCTACATTGCCCTTTTGGTGAAACCGAAGCTTTCCCAGCCCGAGACGCCAGCAGGACATCCTGTTTGAGTTTAGAAATCACCCCCTACCCCCTCTGTCCCATTTCCCTTCTCTCTCTCTCCATCTCCACCCTCTTCTCCCCCTTTCCCCCCAACTACCAATAAAACAAAGAAACCTGAGAAATAATCTCTTACAGAGGAGGCTTCTCAGGCAGTGATTGTCACACTGGCATGGGGCCAAGCTTTAGTGTGGCACAAAAATGGACCCAGGAGGGGAGCTACTGGAAGGCAGTCAGAGAGCCCCTGAAAAGGGAAGTCATTAAACTACCAGCAACAACAAAACTCTCATTTATCCAGCTTTCATTTTTTTAAACGATAAGTTAAAAGCCTACGAAGTAGTCTTTCAGGCTTGTAATAAAACTCCAGACCTGCTTGTTCATACATTGCCAAACTGAAGGAGTATGTTTGTGCATATAAGTAGATGTGTGTGTGTGTGTGTGTGTGTGTGTGTGTGCGTGTGTATGTGTATGTGTGTTTATAAGCTGGTTCATAACTGGACTTGTAAAATTATCCCAGGTCACAAGCTTCCTGAAGAACTATAGGAGAGGTTATAGTATAGCAGCTTTCAGCTTCCAAGTGCTTTTGTCATGGGGATTTTTTTGAAAGGGAAGCTTTAATTTGCCACTACCCTGAAAGAATAAAAATGACCACAAGGGAAGGAGGCTATTAATTTATGGTGCTTGGAGGTGGGGACGGGGAGAGCGCAAATTTTTCAGAGGAGGAAAAAAAGTGGAAGTAAAGGCAAACAGCAATAAAAAGGGGAGTGAAAAAAAAAACAACAAAAACATGGCAGGGCTCCTTTGGTCTGCAGGAAGTAGAGGATAATAAGCCTCATTTTAAAGTTTACCAAATAAAAAAGAAAGTGCCATTGGGTGATTGAAGAAAGCTCTTGGCACCTAATCCAATAAAAATGAAGGTTTTTTTTCCTTTTGCAAGGGACTGGTGGGAGATGCGATAGTCTTTCACACTTTTCTTTCAAAGGATCAGGTCTAGGACTGAGTGGGCTATGTGGTTTGCATATATGTCTTAATGGTAATTGGCCTAGCTGACAGGAGCAGATCAACAGTGAGCAAGCAATTAACCAAATGAATGAAGCAAGAAGTTAAGTGTTTTGGCAGAAGACAAAGAACTTCATTAGGTAATGTTTACTTTTTCTTGTAGCTAAATTCTATGTTTTTAATTAGCACCAGGATGTTTTCTCTCCAGCCATTTGGAGAACTAAACCAGCTAGGGTTTCTTTGATATAGTGGGCTGCTACTTTGGGGTGAGGAGCGAATGGGAAAAGAAAAAAAGTGAGAAAGGAAAAGAAAAGAAGAGAAAAGAGAAACCAAAATAGAAAAGGAAAAAAAAGAGAAATAAAATAAAACTTTATTCTATTGCAGGAAGGTAAGCTTCCTTGGTTCTAACCACCTGATGTGAGTCAACTGTCTTGGAAGCTAATTCTGTCCAGATTCTGTACATTCACTTTGCAGAAGCCCAGACCATAGGCTTATTCACTTTCAAACACTCAGCAATTTATATTACACACTCAACTGGGAGACAGAATGGTACCTGAGACAAAGGGAAAGAAACCAAGGTATCTAATAATATACCTTTGTCCATTAAAGAAAAAGTTTGGTTTTTAATTTTACTACTCACCTCCCAATCACACTCCTTTCTTACATAGAACCTTTCCTTGAAATAAAGAACAATTAGTTAATAGTAGTCATGTTGGTTTTGTATGAAGCTTGTAAATATAATATTCCATCATTCTTCTTTCTTTCTTTATTTGTTTTGGTTTTAGTGAGGCAATTGGGGTTAAGTGACTTGTCCAGGGTCACACAGCTAGTAAGTGTTAAGTGTCTGAGGCTGGATTTGAACTCAGGTACTCCTGCCTCCAGGGCCGGTGCTCTATCCACTATCATTCTTCTTTAAATGTTCTATCATTCTGAATGGAATTTCTCTATTTCTTCTGACTGCTGATTCCTTCTACTTTGTTGAAATTGCTAATTCTTTCTACTAACTTTTAGTTGACTCTCTAGGCTTCTTTAAGGAAGCTATCATATCATCTGCAGAAAGTAATAGTTTTGTTTACTCTTTGACAATTTTTATTTCTTCAATTTCATTTTATTTCCTTTTCCGTCTCCCCCCTATTACTAGCATTTCTAGTATTATTTTAAATTTTAGTCATGATAATGGACATCCTTTGTTTTACCTCTGATCTTACTGGAAAGGTCTCTAGATAACTCCATTACATGTGATACTAGCTTTTGAATTAAAGGAGATACTATTTGCCATAATCAGGAAAAGTCCACCTATTCTTAATTTTTAGTGCCTTTTCCCAAAGGCACCCCAAAATAGATGTTGTATTTTGTCAAAAGTGTTTCCTGCAGCTATTAATACTCTTTTGCCTCCTTTTTTGTATCTCTCTCTCTCTCTCTCTTTCTTTTTTGGTGGAGCAATGAGTTTTAAGTGACTTTCCCAGGGTCACACAGTTAGTAAATGTCAAGTGTCTGAGGACGGATTTGAACTCAGGTCCTCCTGAATCCAGGGCCAGTGCTTTATCCACTGTGTCACCTAGCTGCCCCTTCTTTTTTTTATATCTCTAATACTTAGTACAGTACCTGCCACATAGAAGGTTCTTAATAAAAATTTATCGATTATTTGATCAATCTGATTTAGATTGTTTTTGTTGCTAATATGGTTTATTATACTTAAAGTTTCCTTAATGCTGAACTGGTATTGCATTCTTGGTATAAATCCTGCTTAATCATAATGTATGATGTATTCCTATGGCTTCTTTGCTAATATTTTATTTGAAATTTTTTGTATTAATACTCAATGGGGATACTGGTCCATAGTTTTCTTTCATTGCTTTGTATATCCTTGTGTTAAGTATCAAGACCATATATATGTCATAGAAGGAATTTGGAAGGATCCAATCTTTACTTATTTATTTTTATTTATTTTTTGTGGGGCAATGAAGGTTAAGTGACTTTTTCAGAGTCACATAGCTAGTAAGTGTCAAGTGTCTGAGGCCAGATTTGAACTCAGGTCTTCTTGAATCCAGGGCTGGTGCTTTATCCACTGTGCCACCTAGCTGCCCCATCTTTACTTACTTTTGCCAAAAATTATGTAATATTAGAATTTATTGTTCTTTGAATGTTTGATAAAAATTATCTTATAAGTATATCTGGTCCTGGGATCTTTTTCTTTGAGAGCTCATTTGTAGCTTGTTAAATTCCTTTTTACTGAGATAGATTATTTTTTAAAAATCTTTTTGTTGTATTAACCTGCATATTTCTTAGTTTAGTTTTTTTTTTTTTTGGCAGGGCAGTGAGGGTTAAGCGACTTGCCCAGGGTCACACAGCTAGTAAGTCAAGTGTCTGAGGCCAGATTTGAACTCAGGTACTCCTGAATCCAAGGCCGGTGCTTTATCCACTACACCACCTAGCTGCCCCTATTTCTTAGTTTTTATATGTTTTCATTCATTTAATTTAATTTGCCAGTTATATTGGAGTATAATTGGCCAAAATAATTTCTAATAATTTCCTTTATTTCTTCTTCTTGTCTTTTGAGTTTTCCTTTAAAATTTTTGATGCCAACAATTTTATTTCTCTCTCTCTCTCTCTCTCTCTCTTTTCTGGGGCAATGAGGGTTAAATGACTTGCCCTCCTCTTTCTTTTAAAAATCCAGAGTAGGTAATGGTTTAGTTATTTTACTATTTAAAAAAAAAGCTTCTAGTTTTATGTACCAATTCAATGGTTTGGAGCTTTAAACTTTCTTAATCTCTATTTTATTTTTCAGAATTTCTATTTTGGTATTTAGATTTCTTTAGTTGCATTGATCTATTTTTTCCTCTTTTTGGTTGACAAAAGTGTTAAGCAATCTGTTTCCCTCATAAGTGTTTTGGCCACATCTCAAAAGTTTTGGTTTGTTGTCTCATTGGCATATTTATTGCTGAACTTATCTATTATTTCTATTTTTTATTCTTTTACCCACAGGTTCTTTGGGATTAAGTATTTAGTTTCTAATTAATTTTTAATCCTTTCCCAAAAGGCCTTTTATTGAATATCATGTTTTGCTATATTTGGTTGGAAAAGTATTTATTTACTATTTTTTCTTTTTTACACTTGTTTGTGAGGTTTTTATGCTAATACATATTTAATTTTTGTAAAAGTACCATGCACAGTCGAGAAATACATACACTCCCTTCTATTTCCATTCCGTAATCACCAGAGGTCTATCACACCTAAATTCTATTCACTTCCTTAATTTTTTTCTTCTTTAACCTTTTGGTTAGATTTGTCTTAGATTGAGAAGTATACATTGAAGCCTTATATTATACTTTTAAAGTTTTTACTACCTTTAGTTCAATTGACTTTTTGTTTAAGTATTTAAATACTATTCTATCTGGTACACATATATGGTCCATGATGTCACAAAGATTTGGATATGACTGAACAATGAGCAATGACAACAAACATGTATATGTATGTATAATATTGAGAGTAACTCATTGTGTATGGTACTTTAAGCATAATGTGTTGTTTCTCTGTTTATCTCTTTTAATCTAGTCTGTTTTTATTGTTGCCTTGCCTTATGTCTTGATTACTACTGTTTCTTTTTTTACTTCACTAAAAATATAATAAATTCTGCTCTAGTTCCTTATTTTAACTCTCTATAAGTATTTTTGTTCTAAGTCTGTCTCTTTAAAAAAAAACAACAACAGCATAGTATTGAATCTTCTTTCTAATCAATTGCTCCTACCTTCCTGTATTTTATAGTTATCACAGTTACAGGTATTAACTGTATGCATACATCCAGTCTATCCTTTTGTACATTTTCCTCTCTTTACCCCCATCCGTCACTTTAGGGAGAAAAAGAAAGTTGAAAAAGGGTATGTTTTAGCATTAGTGATCTACATTTGATGCAGTCTGATTTGATTTCACTATTATTCTTTTCTTCCTCTTGTCCGGTTCCTGATCACAGGTTCTTACATTTCCTTTCTTTCCTTTAATTCTTTCTTTTACACTATACTTACTCTCAGATGATGGATTTTAATTATGAATAATCACTCCCTGTCAATCCACATTTCTGTTTTCCTTATTCATGAATTTAGAGTATTTCTACGTCAAACTATGTATGTATACATGTTTTTAGGTATGCATTCCCTTCATTTTTCTAGTTCACATGAAAATGATGTTCATTTTTAGCCTGCTCCCACCATTCTCTTCCTTTATGTTTATGTAGTCTTCGTCTTTTTTTTTTTTTTTTTGCTGGGCAATGAGGGTTAAGTGACTTGCCCAGGGTTACACAGCTAGTAAGTGTCAAGTGTCTGAGGCTGGATTTGAACTCAGGTCCTCCTGAATCCAGGGCCGGTGCTTTATCTACTGTTCCACCTAGATGCCCCCTATGTAGTCTTCTTATGCAGATGGTTTGAGATAGTAAATTCTATCCCCTTCCTCCTTTCTTCACTTGTATATTTCTCTTTTCTTTTCTCTTAAGGTCATCCAAATATAACAAAACTTTCCTCAGGTACTCTGTTTTATTATTTCCTTTATGAACCTTAAATATATTAGTGTTCTGAGGGAACACTCTTCTTTTCTCCTTCTTAAAATATAAAAACTTACAATTGCTCAAATGTATTTACCTTTCTTAATTCCTGTATTTTCATTTAAAGTGTCTACTTAGCTCTGATCTTTTCACCAGGAATACTTGGAAGCTCTCAATTTCATTAGAGATCCATTTCCCCCCTTGTAGGATTATTCTCTACTTTGCTGGGTAGGTTATTCTTTTATTATTTTTTTTTTGCGGGGCAATAGGGGTTAAGTGACTTGCCCAGGGTCGCACAGCTAGTAAGTGTCAAGTGTCTGAGTTCAGATTTGAACTCAGGTCCTCCTGAATCCAGGGTCGGTGCTTTATCCACTGTGCCACCTAGCTGCCCCCAAGGTTATTCTTGATTGTAATCTTTTCTTTTTTGCTTTCTAAAATATCAGATTCCAAGCTCTCCTTTTCTCTAAGTGTTAGCTACTGGGTCTTTGTATAATCTTGACTATGGATCCTTGGTACTTGAATTCTTTCTTTCTGTCTACTTGCAGTATTTTTTTTTCTTTGACTTGTTATCTTTGGATTTTGGTTCTGATTCCTTGGAGCATTAATTTAGAGGTTTCTTCCAGGAAATAATTGATAAATTATTTCTATTTCACTTTGCCTTTTGGTTCTCATTGGTCTAGGGAGTTTTCATTCTTGACTTCTTGAAATATCTAAAAGTTTTTATGGTTGAAGTTTTCAGATTACCAAATTATCCTTTTTCTTTTTCTGCAGGGCAATGAGGGTTAAGTGACTTGCCTTGGGTCACACAGCTAGTAAGTATCAAATGTCTGGGTCCTCCTGAATCCAAGGCTGGTGCTTTATCCACTTTGCCACATAGCTGCCCTTTCAAGTGATTCTTAGATGAACTCTACCTGTTTCCTACCTAAGTTGTTTCTTTCTTTTTCTTTTTTTTTTGTGAGGCAATTGGGGTTAAGTGACTTGCCCAGGGTCACACAGCTAGTAATTGTTAAGTGTCTGAGGCTGGATTTGAACTCAGGTCCTTCTGAATCCAGGGCCAGTGCTCTATCCACTGAGCCACCTAGCTGCCCCCTACCCAAGTTGTTTCTTATAGTATATGCCATACATTTTATGATTTTTTTCAATCTTTTGATATTTTTCTAGTGCTTGTTACTGTCTATCAGAGTCATAGATCTCAGTGTGGTTTAATCTAATTTTTAAGGAGTCCAATATCTGAGTAAGATTTTAAAAAATTTCCTATACTAAGCTGTTTACTCTCTTTTTAATTCTTTCCTCTAGTATTCTCATTTCCTTCCTTATTCTTTCCTCTAGAGTTCCCATTTAATTTATATGATCTTTTAGAAACTTTTACTTCATTTCTTCTAGGAATTCCAGTAGAGCTTGTGATGAATCTGTGCTTTTTTGTTTGTTTGTTTGGATAATTTGCTTGTAGATGGTGAGTTGTTATCCTCTTCTTCTGGAATTGTGCCTTAAGCATTCCTGGCTCTCTAATATTTCTTTTTTAGTATTTTCTTGTATTTATTAATTTTTTTTCAGCTTTATTTCCTGAATTGAGATATTATATCTTAGATGTTGTTTTTTATATTTCTAGGAGGAATAGCAAGGTCTTTTGGGGGGGGCAGGGGAGTACTGATCTATATTATCTGGGGCCTAAGAAATGAGGAATATGTTCTTTATGCACCTCAGGAGTGTGTCCAGTCAGTGCAGGAGTTGAGATGGTCTTCATGGCAGGAGGTCGGGAAGTCTGTGCTAGGCTGTCCTGATCCAGGAAATGTCTTCATCTTTGCCTTTGTGGTACTAGCCTTGTAGGTTTCTGACTCAAGTTCAGGATTAGAGTGACAATTAAATTCTCCAAGTTTCCTCAGCTAGATCTTTGTCTGGCACCCCATTCCTTTACCCCCAGGATAAAGAATCTGTAGGCTTCCTAGGATTATCTCTGTTCTTCAAGTTGAAAGGCTTCTGGGTACTGTACTCCTGGGCTATGGTTTTTCTAACTCCATACTTCTCCTAGTGCCTGAAGGCTCCTGGCTGTCTCTATGAGGACCTAGCCTGACAAAATGGACTTACTATAATTTATTTTTTGATTTCTCATTCCAATGCTCTTTTTTTTTTGGCTGGGCAATGAGGGTTAAGTGACTTGCCCAGGGTCACACAGCTAGTAAGTGCCAAGTGTCTGAGGCCAGATTTGAACTCAGGTCCTCCTGAATCCAGGGCCGGTGCTTTCTCCACTGTGCCACCTAGCTGCCCTGCTCTTTTTAACTATATAGGAAGTATAGTAAAGCAAATGAAGCCAACACCTTGACTATGTCAAACAATGTATGCTTGCTTCCACACCTGTGGTTTATCACTTCTGATGTTATCACTGGTCTCAGCATTGAACTAAGTTCTTATGGTTTAAAAGCTTTTCCCCCCCTTTATGTTGTTGTGGTCATTTCATAAATGGTTTTGTTTACTTTGTGTCAGTTCATACAAGTTTTCTCTAGTTTCTCTGAATTCTTCATATTCATTGTTTCTTGTGGGGGTAATAACATGCTATTGTATTCCCATACTACAATTCAGTCAGTCAATAAACTTTTTTTTTTTTTTAGTGAGGCAATTGGGGGTTGAGTGACTTGCCCAGGGTCACACAGCTAGGAAGTGTTAAGTGTCTGAGGCCGGATTTGAACTCAGGTACTCCTGACTCCAGGGCTGGTGTTCTATCCACTTCGCCACCTAGCTGCCCCCCAATAAACATTTATTAAGTGTCTATCATGTGCCAAACACAGTACTAAGTACCGTACTGAGGATACAAAGAAAGGCAAAAGATAGCTCCTGTTCTCAAGAAACTCACATTCATTATACTAATTCATTATATTCATATGCCATAAACCATTTAAAAATACTAAATGATATCATGAATTTTTCTAGCCTTCTTCTTTTATAGACATGGTCTCGTTGAAGCTTACAACTCTCTTGTGCTATAAAGAGCCAGTATTGTCAACTTCTTTTTAATGATAGAAAAATGGACAGAGGGGCATTTGACCAAAGCTCTTGTGGTAGAGTTGGGACACATGACTTTTAGTCTCCTTATTTGATAGACATATATTTGCCAGAATATGATATCAGAAGCCATGGAGGGATGGAGTAGTGGTCCTATAGTTGTCCATGTAAAGTTCTTAGGGTCAGAAGATGTTGAAGATGGGGTGGAGGGGTTACTGGAATTTTGATCCAAGGTGCTGAAATTTAGAGGGTGCTAATAGCACTTCAGTAGTATGGAAACAATTGAGCTCAGCACACCTTTGGCAGTAATCATTACTAATAATAGAAAACTCTAGGAGCTTCTTGTAGCAGCCACACCCCAAACGAGCTCTTTGATAACTTTGTCCACCCCCCAGCCCACTGATATTCTGTGCCAGACCTAGCTCAGGCAAGTCCAAGCTGGAAATTAGAATAAAATGAGGTACTCATGGACTATAAAATTCAATAAGACAACTTCAATTATGAAATTTTAAGAAAAGATACAATACCCAATTAAATTAAAATAAAATCCTACTTTCCTTATGCTCTACCAGTGGGTATGACTCATGTTTTAACCCACTTGAATTACCAGGAGGGCACTGGATTTGCCTTAGCCATGAGGGAGGAGAGAGGTTTTTTGTTGCTGAGGCACTTGGTTCTGGCTCTGATGCTTGCCCTACCTGTGAAGGTGTGACTGCTGAGGACCCTAGTTGCAGCCTTGGCCAGCACTCATGAATTTAAAAGGGAGAAGGGAATTTCCTATTGCTGAAACATAGGGTTGAGATTCTTGACCTTTGCCTTTGGGACCTGAATCACAGGGTCATGTTCATCAAGATACTGGGGTGAAAGCTGAAGGTCCTAGTCTCAACCTTGGTCAGAAAGTTTTAGATCTAGCAGGGAACCCTTAGGTTCCCCAGCTAAGTCCTTGGGTTTGAGTCTTGAATCATTGGACCATGCTAATCACAATATTAGGGCAAATGCCTGACTGGTTAACTTCCTTTTTGGATCACAGTTCATGAACTTAGGGATGGGAGGGAGGTGCAGTGTGCAAGCATTCCTAACACTGGAGCCCATGGTTCAGAGATCCAGCCCCTATTCTCTTTGGGGTGGACAGGAGTAGAAGTGAGGCTGCCTGTCTCTGTCTCTGGAGGTGCTGGTAATCTTAGTCACGGCTCTGGTCAGTGGCTTAGCAACTGAAGGGAGAGGATGATACCCCAATTTGACCTATTACCCATTTAGCCAGTTTGATTGGATTTTATCAGGAAGGGACAACTCCAGAAGTCTTAACAAGGGGCTTGATTAGTAACACATAGATACTTGCCAACACTGGCACTTGGTGGGTAGGCTGTATAGTTCTACAGGAAGGCTGCATAGCAACAGCACAACTGAAATGGGGATCAGGGCAAGGAGAAAGGCAGACAACATACAAGGGGATTCCTCAAGAGACAGAGAAGGAGTGCTCTGGATTTCAGCTGAAGGTAGGAGACAATCAAGTTTTCTTCAGAGCCCTATTTTTGCTATTTGTCCTAGATATGATCTGTATTACTTGCTCTTGGTATAAAAATTCCTCATTACAACTCTGGAAGATGCTTATAGATGAAACCATGGATTCTTGAAGAACTGAAGTAAAGGAGTCTTTTGATAGGTACAAGAGCAACAAAAATGACATCACATCCATTCTTACTCTTGAAAAACTTATAAGAGACAGATATAACAGATGCAAAACTAACTATAATGCAAATCACAGGAGCTCAGCAGAGTCATAGCTAATTTTTGATGAAAAAAACCACCCAAAACAAAACAAAAAACTGGTCTTCTCCTCCCTCCCATCCTCATGTTTCTGCTTACAGAGAAGATGGTAAAATTCAAGGAGCTGAGAAAGTTTCTTTTGTCAGTAAATATCAGAATTCTTTTTTTTTAGCTTACATTTTTTTGTATTACAAATTTATTTTATTTTCAAATCACAAAACAAAATAAGCATTTCCATAACATAGTGCAATAAAAAAGATGATTGCATATGAAACTGCATATCTACCATGTACAACTTGCTATTTCCTCCAAATATACAACAGTTATCATGTAAATTTCTTTTTTCCCCTTTTTTCCCTTCCCTTCTCACAGAGATGGCTATCATTAGACACAAATAAGTATATATATGTAAAATTATTCTATACATACTTCTATTTATCAGTCCTGTCTCTGTATGCAGATAGCATCTTTCTTCATTTGTCCTTTATACTTAATTTGGGTATTGATAATAGTCAAAATAACTTATTTTCTCTAAGTTGTTCTTAAAACAATATTGCTGTTACTGTTCTCTTGGTTATGCTCATTTCACTCTTTATTATTGTGTGCAAGTCCTTTTATGTTTTTTTCTAAAATCATCGAGCTCATCATTTCTTATAACACTGTAGTATTCCATCAGAACCATACACCACAACTTGTTCAGCCATTCCTTAATTGGCGGGGATCCCTGCAACATCCAGCTCTTTGCCACCACAAAGAGAGCTGCTATCAACATCCTGTTAACATTCAGTGATAATGACTATTTGTGAATTTCCCTCCGTCTTATTTTTACTCACTAATTCTAAGATTTCAGAGTTGGAAGGACCTTCTGAGGCTACCTAGTCCATCCTTTAGCTATATTTCCATATTTGGCCTCCCTTACTATTTCTCCCTGGGTTTCTGGTCTGTTGCCTAGACTTGGCAATATCCTCTCAGTCACATTGGTGTTCTCTGGCCATGGGAACACTCCTCACATCTCCTATGAATCCTCAAATCCCTTAGCCAGATTGTCACAGCAAGCTTTGGCCTCTGTACCATGCAGCACAACATTCACAATCTCTGAGGCTTCTTGAGTTCCTTACAAATCTAATTAGTTATCAAATCCTCTTTATTCTGCCTTCATGGCTTCTATCACATTTGCCCTCTTTTCTTTACACACACATTACCCTAGTTCAGGTCCTCATTACCTCTTACCAGGGCTATGGGAATAATTTCCTAAATGGTCTCCCTGCCTCGAATCTCTTCCTTCTCCTCCTCATCCTCCACATAGCCACCAAAGTGAAAGGATGACCATATTACTCCTTGGCTCAATAACCTTCAGTGACTCTGTATTGCCTCTAAAGTGTAAATGCAAACTCTTGTTTGACATTTAAAGTCTTTAATAACCTGGCTCTACTCTACCTTTCTAGCCTTATACCAAAAGTCTTAGTGCAGTTGTAAGCTCTTAGACTTTTGGAATATGTTGTATAATCTCTGGATATCCTTATGCTAACTTACTCTCATTTTCAAGATGATTTCCCATAGGGAAACTAGCTAAAGACTCTATCTTCCCCTCAGGTTTCAACCTCTGAGGGATTGGGATATCTTTCTAATGCCATTGGCTCAAGACACTATTCTGGTATGTACTTTTTAAATCAATTCACAGTCACAGTATCTCCCTCATATCACTGATACTATACAGTAATTGTACTAACATCAATTAGCTTTTAGAAAAAAGATATTTACTGAGAAGATATAGCAAGATTGGAATAAACATATTCACCTGAACCAGGAACACACTCTCCTCTGTACCACCTTGGTGCTTAAGGAGAGCAAGCTCAGACTTAAGTGGTTGCTACAAAGTGTTCACCCCCATGAAGTTTAGTTTTTACTATGGTGCAGCTGGGGTCAAAAAGGATGCTGGACCTTTTGAGATCTTGCAAGGCTGAATTCTGGTCCTTTCCTTCTCCACCATTTACTAAGCAAGAGGCAAAGAAACAGGGGCATGGAGTTTACAGCCACAGGTTAGCCTGGGCAAGGAGGTAGGCAGCTGGCAGGAGGAGGCTGCTCCCACCTCTGCTTCTGCCTCTATTCTCATGCTCAGGCTTAAAGTAGTTCTTACCCTGATAACTACCAGGAAGGAGAGAGATGGATTTGTCCTGTGGGCATCTTTCCTACATCCTGGCTCAGTAGCCTACCCAAAGTCCTTTTCTATATCACACACAGTAAGGGCTAGGAAACAGTCACAGAATATCTGTGTATGTTCCCAAGGCCATAGAGGAGATAGGCTCCCATGGAGCTGCACATGCTCATGAAGATTGGGCTTTCATTGGTCAGTTCTTCATTATACTTCCCTTCATGCATGTTATGGTCTACTCAAACTGGCCTTCTTGCTCTTCCTCACACATGGTGTTCCATTTCCCATCTCCAGGCCTTTGCAAAGGTTGTCCCACACACCTGCAATATAATTCTTATTTCTGCCTCATGGAACCTCTCATTTCCTTCAAAGCTCAGCTCAAAAACAACCTTCTACATGAGCCCATGAGTGACTCCAGTCTCCTGTCCCCAATTGTCTTGTATTTCTTTTGTACATGTTTTATATGTGCTTATATGGACAGGTCTCCTTCCACACAGTGTAAACTTGAGGGCAAAGGATGTTTCATTTACTTCTTTATATCCCTAGCTCCTGGCACAAGTTCTGGCCCATAGTAGTTGTTTAATAAATGCTTCTTGATTAATTGATTGGCACCATTAGTGGCTAGGGTGAGAACTTAAAATGTGAAATGATTTGATCTCAAAGGTCAAATATCTTCCCCTGATTTTTAATTGTGGCTTTGACTGTTCACATTTCTTGGCCTGATATTCTCTACAATCTGACTTCTGGCTGCCTTTCCACTGCTTTCTCACTTCCATACCTTTGTTCATGGTATTCCTTGTGCTTCTGATGCCCTTCCTGCCCCCTCTTAAGCTGTTGGATTCCTACACAGTTGAAAAAATACCTCATGCATGAAGTCTTCCCTGATCCTGCCTGCTGGTAGCTCCCTTACTTCTCAGGCCTCAAATAAAACTTGGTTTGGCTCCCACATTTTGAATATCTTTTTCTGCTCCCCTCTGGCTTTTCTGACTGCATACCATCCCTACTTGCCCATGTGGGATCTACTTTGCCTCTGCTTGCACATACATGGCTTGTCCCCCCACCCCAGTCCCCCCCCCCATTCTATATGTCCTCATTGATTTGGGTCACATTTAGCTTTAACTGTACCTGATTAAATGCAGGACCAAACAAGCAGATGCTGATAATTAAGAAATCACAGACACATACCTTTCCAATAGCATAACAGCACAGCACAGCCGGAAAGGCTTGTGCCGGTGTCTTGACAAGTCTAATGCTGCAGTTCCTTGTGCAAACAGTTCCACCCATGGCAGATGAAAAAAAAAAAAAAAAAACAACAAAAAACAACACAACCCTACTTTTCCGGGCTAGAGAAGACAGATTTTGTACACTGAGGGCCATTCAATTATTCATTGTGTGAGGAACTTTTAATTCAATTCTTTTAATTTCTTCAGCATAGTTGGAATGTTCAGCCTTTGGTAGTGCTGAAACTTGGCTTTATTTATTATAGAATGGACTGCTCATTAATCCTCTCAAATGTGATAATGATGAAAAATAAGATTATTTTAACTTTCTTCCCATTTTGGGTAAGTTTTATTGAAACCTTTTGTTTTGACACCACAATTATTTTCTCTTAAACCACTTCTATCAGTCAATCTATAAGCATTTTTTAAATGTCAGGCACTTAATACAAAAACAAAAAAGCCACAATCTCTGATCTCAAAGAGCTTATATTTTGTCAGGACAGTTAGCATGTATATATGGTATATTTATAAGTATATGCACATGTATGTATGCATATCCATATAGCATGTATATATGTAGTAATATGAATGGGAATGCATATTATATGCATGTGTACTATATATGCATATATGTACATAAATTTGTATTGTATGTATATGTCTATGTGTTGTGATAAATAAAAATATGAGAGACAGTTTTTGGGTAATGTAATCATTTTATTAATAATGCCAGCAGATTATTAATAAAAGAATGGCCATTTGGTTGTCTCTCTCAGACCAAAGACAATCATGGTGGCAGGCTCATAGTTCATATACCCTTCAAAACAGTAGGTGGTTCATCAACCAGCCTTCAAATATTATTGGTTAATGGAATTGGAGGTGGGCTATAGCAGACCAACTATAGCTTTAGGCTATCAATTCAAAGAATATATAACCTTTTCAATGGTTATGAACCACTGACTCATGAACAGAGATTATCTCTACTCAGACCACCTCCAGCCTTCAGCTATCTAGACAAAAGAATCTCCCTACCCATGCCCAAATAGAACACAATGAGCTTCCTCACCTTAAATTCCTTGCAGGATTGGGATGGGTCTAATGAAGATGAAAAGTTAAATTCAATCTTATTAGTAAAGTCTTTCAGGAAAAACTGAAGGTCTTTTGGAAAAAAGTGGGGGAAGCTCTGAATCTCCCCAAGATATAGGTTTATTAATAATCATTTCTCACACTATATGTGTGTATATGAGTATCTATGTATATGAGTTAGCATATGGAGAATACATACAGAGCAGATACAAAGTAAATGTAAGGTAATTTGAGGGTGGAAATCCCTAGAAACTGTTGAGGTCAGGAAAAGACCTATGTAGGAAGTATAGCTGGAGATGAGACTCAAAGGAAGCTGGGTCTTCTATAAGCTTTCCTTTGTAATAAAGGGAAAAGATTAAGCAAAACCTAGTGATCTTGCTTCATAAAATAAGTGTATACCACCTTGCATATCTGTAGTCAATTGTCTTACAACATTTCTCTGGGACTGAGATTGGTCATCATAATCATCCAGAATCTGATTTGCTTTTAGTGTTGTGTTCATTTACATTATTTTTGTCATTGTCTTAGTTCTCCTTGTCTTACTTGATTCATTCCTCATCATTTCATACAGATTTTTCTCATGTTTCACTTAATTCTTCATATTCATAATTTTAAGGCACTATAATATTAATTTCACAATTTATTTAGACATCCCTTGACTGAAAGTCACCTGCTTTATTTTCAGGTTTTTGCTTCCATAAAAAGTGCTGCTATGAATATTTTGGCATGTTATGAGGACTTTTTTTTTACCACATTGGGGCATATACTACTTACTAGGTCAAAGGTCAGTAGTAGCTTAATGACTTTTGTTCCGTAATTCCAAATTATTTCAAAGAATGGTTGAAATAATTCATAATTCCATCCATTGTCTATATGTGTTATCTTTCAACAATGTTTCTAACATTCACTATTTCTATCTTCATCACATATGTATGCTGGGCATACATATATATAAGTGTGCATGTGTGTGTGTGTGTATAACCTACCTTAATTCTCCAGTTATTCTCTATGTTTAGAAATAGTCTAGACAGTATAGGAATTACTTGGGTTTTTAAAAAAGTTTGGTTGTTTTTTAAAGATAATTTTTAATAAATCTTCCAAGTTCATGGACCCCCCTAAAATCTATCCACAGACCCCTTGGAGTTTTCATGGGCTTCAGGTTAAGAAACTCTGATATATAACATTTAAATAATGACATATAAAAATGTACCAACTAGGGACAGCTAGGTGGCACAGTGGATAAAGCACCGGCCCTGGATTCAGGAGGACCTGAGTTCAAATCCAGTCTCAGACACTTGACACTTACTAGCTGTGTGACCTTGGGCAAGTCACTTAACCCTCATTGTCCTGAAAAAAATGTACCAACTAGATGATGAGAAAAGGAAATATATGTATATAGATAGTTACATATCAGGCATGTATGGTAAGTATATGCACACTTAAGATCAAAGAGAGAAAATGTAATAACCACATGATTCATTTCTATCTACTATTTGCCTAATATTGGCAAACTAGAGTTTATTCTCTGAATTCCTGTTTTAAATATCTGGGTAGCATGTTGTTTGGGAGCCAAAGGCCAAAATTTATATTGCCTGGTGTCATATGCATGCAATTAGCTGACAGATAGGGTCTTTACATATCATATGTTTGTGACTACATATCATTACAGATTGATGACTGAATATTATTGGATTTGATCTCCTACAAATCCTTTCCATGCCTCATTGAGCTTCAGGATTATTTGCCTGGCATATGGTTAGGAAATAAACTCTACCTACCTACCTACCTACTTATCTATCTATCTATCTATCTATCTATCTATCTATCTATCTATCTATCTATCTATCTATCTATCTATCTATCTATCTATCTATCTATCATCTCTCTCTCTCTCTTTCTGTCTGTCTGTCTGTCTATCTTTCTATCCATCCATCCATTTATCCATCTTTCTGCTGTTCACTAACTATATGATTTTGGGCTCAATGTCCTTGAGTCTTGGTTTTCTGGTCCACAAAATAAGAGGTTCATAATTAAAGTTCTTTACATTTCCTTCCAACATTATATCTACAAGCTCCACCCCACTACTGTCTCAAAATGGTCTAGTAACATCTTAGGTCTCACTATTAGGGGAGGAAGGGAATAATATAGTATCTAATAGGTGCCAGGGACTGTTTTAAGTGCTTTGCAAGTATTATCTTATTTGATCTTCACAACAACTTCTAGTCCTTAAGAGCATGGAAAGAGTGCCTGTCGTGATGGAACTTTCTAATAGAAAAAGTGAGTAGTCTGTGGCGCTCATGGTCTTTGAGTTGCATTTTCTGAGTCTATAATCTCTGAACTGGGCACAACCCCTGCAGAAAGGGAAATGGAAGCATCAGACTACAGATGACCATGACCTTGACAACCAGAGACATCAAAGATCCCTTCCCATTTCTTATTCCATTCAACTCAACACACATTTATTAAAATCCTGCTGGGTGTCAGATTCTGTACTAGGCATGGAGGGATAGTTCTAATACTCAAATAGCTTCCACTGGGGAGAAACAGTAGGTACACAGATAAGTAGATACAAAAATATATGAAAAATAAATGAAAAACAACCACATTCATGATGATTAACTGTGAATGACTTAGTTCTTTTCAGCTATGCAATGATCCAAGACAATTCCAAAGAACTCATATTGGAAAATGCTCTCCACATCCAGAGAAGAAACTAATTGAGTCAATGGGATTCAAAGCACGCGGTTTTTCATTTTATTTTTTGGTGTTTTTTTTTCCCTTTGGGTCTGTGTCTTGTTTCACAATATTATTAATATGGAAATATGTTTTGCATGATTACACATGTATAACCTACATAAAATTGCTTACTGTCTCAGGGAGGTGAGAGAGGGAGAGAGAAAATTTGGAATTCAAAATTTCTAAAAAATGAATGTTAATTCTGGAGAGCAATTTGGAACTATGCCCAAAGGGCCATAAAACAGCACATACCCTTTGATCCAGCAATACCACTGTTAGATTTATATCCTAAAGACATCCCCCAAAAGAGAAAAAGATGTATTTGTACAAAAATATTTATAGCAGCTATTTTTGTGGTGGCTAAGAATTAGAAATAAAAGGAATACCCATCATTTGGGGAATGGCTAAACAAGCTGTGGTATATGATGGTGATGGAATATTATTGTGCTATAAGAAATGACAAGCAAGATTATTTCAGAAAGGCCTGGAAAGACTTGTATGAACTGATGTATAGTGAAGTGAGCAGAACCAAGAGAACATTGTGCACAGAAACAGCAATACTGTTTGATGAAGAACTGTGAATGACTTGACTTTTCTCAACAATATAATGATCCAAAACAATCCCAAAGGACTATTGATGAAACATACTATCCACCTCCATATAAAGAACTGATATTGATGGAATAGACTGAAGCATGCTATTTTTCACTTTCTTTCATTTTTTCTTTTATCCAAGTTTTCTTACACAAAATGACTAATATAGTAATGTTTTAGATAATTGCACATGTATAACCTATATCTGATTGCTTACCACCTCAGGAAGGGAGGGAAGGGAGGGAAGGAAGGGTAGAATTTGGAACTCAAAACTTTAAATAAAATTTTTATTATTTAAAAAAAACTGAATGTTAAAATTTTCTTCGTGTGTAATTGGGAAAATATAAAACATTATTAAAGAAAACCTTAACTATACTCCCTAAAGTTGAGACTAGGAACAGTTTTAGAAACATAAATGGTTCCTTTTCTTGCCTAGGCCAGGCCTCCATATTACTTCCTAGTCTGATCTGATCCATACCTTCTCTACTGGGACAATCACTTCCACCATCTTGCTTCCTGTGGCCTAGGTGTCACCTTTGTGTCCCTCTACTCAGATAAGTCGGTTTTTGCTTTATTTTGCATGGCAAAATACTACTTTCTGGACTGAGCCAAGCTGTGCTGCAGTACTGATCTCCTACCAACCTTCCCAGGTTCCATTTATATATTATCTTCCTCTATTAGAACACAAACTCCTTGATGGGAGAGAGCGTCTTGTGTGCCATTATTTCTATTCCCAGCATTTTGTGTAGTACCTATTGTTGTTTTTCAATCATATTCAGTCATGTTTGACTCTTCACGACCCCAATTGTAGTTCTCTTGGCAAAGATATTGGAGTAGTTTGCCAATTCCTTCTCTAGCTCATTTTAAAGTTGAGGAAACTGGAGCAAATAGGGTTGAGTGACTTGTCCAGGGTCACCCAGTGAATAAGTGTCTGAGGCTGGATTTGAACTCAGGAAGATGTCTTCCTGACTTTATTCCTGGCATTCTAGCCACTGAGCCACCTAGCTGCCACCTAACTTAGCACATAGTAATACTAATAAATCTCCAGTAAATAGTAATGCTCTAGCTGTTTATCCAACTGATCTCAAGGTTCATTCTTTTCTTAAATTTCTATCAGTCACACACTGTAGAAGCTTGGGAGTGCACAGGTTCTTCCTGCAGTAGTGGATATGAAGCATTGTCATCTCCCCCTCCCTCAATATGTTATAAGATCCTTGAAGACAAGTGTACTGTTATTGTTTTTAAGAGCTTTGTATCTACAGCCCTTACAACAGTTATGTACTTGGTTTATTGAATTTTAGAATCAAAGAATAACAGAATTGTGGAATCAGAGCATTGGAAAGGAAATCCATGTTGGCATATCTGACAAGTGGTCATTCAGCCTGTTTGAAGATCTCCAGTTCACTTGGATTGGCTTGGAATGATGGAAAGATCTCTGGCTCTTGAGTAAGAGGGCCTGAATTTAAATCCCTCCCTTCACTGCCTGTTCTACTCCCCACTATCCTACTTTCTCCACCTCCTCACTCGCAGCCTTCTCTCTTACATCCTATCATGGAGGAGGAAAAATTTCCGTTAATTTATCATGGCTTATCCTTCTACCTAAACTTTTACTCTCAACCCCTTTATGCTTCTTTCAGGACCTTACTATAGTCATTGTAGGGATGTGGGGGGCACTGTAGGAGGACTAGCACCTGTGGTATGAGGGCTTGCTGAACCTTTTTCAGACTGCTCATCTACCTTTGGTGTCCACCTTTACCCAACCCTCATCTGTGGCTCCAAGAAACCAGCGTGCACAGTGGCCATACCCAGAAAATGGGCTAAACCAGGTTGAGGGTAACCAGCAGACCTAAAACCTATTGTTGAATTAGAGGGATGTGCCCCCCTTCCCCCAGCATGTGAAGACTTCCCCTGGTGGAATGAATGTATGAGAACACATTGTTTCAATGTCCTTGAAAGTGGCTGAAGCAGATACTATGGAGCACATAAAGCTTGGTCAGATATCAGAGACCCTAAGGTTATTCACAACATCCCAGGATATCATTAGTCATCTTGACTGTCTTTTGTCTTTCTTTGTATTCCCAGAACTTAGTACGGTACTGGCAAAGAATAGGCTCTTAATAAATGTTTATTGATAGACTACTGGCACCATAGCATCTTACTCAACTCAACATCTTAGTAACAGGTTGTCATGAAAGGAAATGAAAAGTACTATCTATAAGGATGGGAGTTATTCTGCATCTAACATTGTAAATTGCTACTGGAACCAGGAAGCTGGAATATTGATCCCCCTCTCCCATCTCTGCTGAGTAACTCTTTAATTCTGGATCCAAGTCTGGACAGGATTAAGTCCTTGGAGAGATTGGCCTCTAATGAGAAAAGTTAGTCTGTTTTTCCTCACTTTTTTTAGTTTGTTATGTTCCCTACCCTAGCAGTCTTAGGAAAAGAATACTTTCAATTTAAGTTTGGGCTCCAGTGTTTCTTCAAAAGTTAAAATAGAAAGGTATTCGATATACACTATGAGCTAAGTATGGGACAGGTATTTATTTCCAACATGCAAAATAATTGTTAAAAGACACAAAAGATTCAGAGTGCATTTGACAGAAACAAACCGAGTATGAGTTTCCTGATGGCAGGTACTTGTCACAGCCTGGCTGAGGTGAACCATTGCTTCCAAGGGATGTCTCAGTCTTGCATTAGGAAATCAGTCTCTAATGAAAGAAGAAGGGAATAGGGGTTAAAAGTGCTAAGATGGAAGAGAACAGGAACCTATTGGCCAAAGGATGTCCCAGTAAGCATTAGGAATCAGTAGGGCAAAAGTTTTGAGAAGGTTGTGCACAGTGGGAAAATGATTTGAATAGTGACAGAGCATTGAACCTAGACAGCTTTTCAAGTCAGACCCACTTATGTGGAGCTGATCTGCAAATGAATATCAGCTAGTACCGACAGAAACTGGTTCTTATTTATTATTTCTATCGTTCCCAGTACCTACCACTGTGTTTTGCACATAGTTGGTGCTTAATAACTATTTTTTAAATGGAATGGAACTGAAAATTAATTTGTCAACCTTTGGACAGATGTAGGTCATGGGAATTTCAAATAAAAATGAGATAAATAAGGTTACATTGCTTGACTTATCCACGATGCACCTAGTATAGATGATAAACACTTCTTTGACTAGTAGATTAAATGACATTTAAGAGTGACATAATAACGTGGTTGCATTCCGAGGAAGGTGAGGCTATGAAAGAAAAGGGCTAACAATAACAATAACATTTTTAGGAAAGAACGATGTTTAAAAAAGACAACCTTTGGCCCAGACCAACAAAGTGGGAGCTAAGCAAACAAATGAACAAACCCACCCTTTTTCTGGGCTAGTGATGGAGGTGCCAGAAATCACAGGAAACTTTCTTTTCCACATCTGTTGGGTAACAAAGGGTGAATAGCATGGATCATCAAAGAAGGTCTTGTCTTATGTTTGGAAAGGCCTTATGGTCCAGGAAGTAGAGAATTCTACCACTGTTTGGGCTGAGGACCCCCCATTTAGGGGCTCCTTACTATCCATATAGGGGAGCTAATTGGAAATATGTCAATAATTTGGAAACTGAATATTAAAAATATGAGCTACATACAGTCAGCATGGGGGTATATAAGAGTGTCAGGGTCACAAAAAGATGTTCACAGAAAACCTCTTTTTGGAAAGGCTTTTGTTCTTAGAAATCTCAGGAGTGAGGTGACACAGAGGGACATGTAAAGATCTACCTATGAGTACTTGGGCATGCTGTCTTTGTCACATAAAACTAGTCTTCTAAGGGAGTGAAGAAAGTAGTAACATGGCATAGGAATAAGCCATCAGGAGCTCCTGATGATCATGTTTGCATGTTTTAGGGACCCAAGAGTTAAATTCCATTCAGTAAACATGTTAGTCACTGTGTGCAAGGCATTTTGCTAACAACTGCAGATACAGAATCCCAAATTTTCCCCCCAAAAGGCAGAGATTAAGGTCTTTATTTCAAAATCTGATTATAGTCGACCCTTTTATGGAGTGCCAATGGTCACTTGCCACACCTGCACCAAGTTGTCTGTGTATCCAGCAAATAGAGTCTGGCCATCAGCAGACCAGACTAAGGAAGTACCTTGGGGAGGCTCAGCTTTGCTGCTGGTGCTGATCACTTATTTTTTTTTTTTTTGGTGAGGTAATTGGGGTTAAGTGACTTGCCCAGGGTCACACAGCTAGTAAGTGTCAAGTGTCTGAGGTCGGCTTTGAATTCAGGTCCTCCTGAATCCAGGGCCGGTGTTTCATCCACTGCGCCACCCAGCTGCCCCTGATCACTTCATGCTTAAGCTCCTCCACAATGATTTTACCTTCTAGGTCCCAGTTCTTGGTGCTGGGCCCAGTGGCAGCACAAAGCCAGTAGTGATTGGGACTAAAGCAAAGGACATTGCTTATATCACCACTATCCAAAGTATAGGGGTGTTTACCCTCGTTGAAGTCCCACAGCATGGGCATTTACTCTTTTTTTTTTTTTTTTTGGTGAGGCAATTGGGGTTAAGTGACTTGCCCAGGGTCACACAGCTAGTAAGTGTTAAGTGTCTGAGGCCAGATTTGAACTCAGGTACTCCTGACTCCTGGGCCGGTGCTCTATCCACTGCACCACCTAGCTGCCCCGCCAGTGTGGTTTGTCTTCAGTTTGCAGTTGGCCAAGTTTCAGACCTTGACCAGCTTGTTCCAGCCACAGGAGACAATGATAGAGTTGCTGCTATTGGGTGAAAAACAGACACAGGACACCCACTCTGAGTGGCTCTCATCCTGCACAGTGTATTTAACAGACACCCAGAGTGTTCCACAGTTTGATGATCTTATCCCGGGAACTAGAGACAATCTGGTGGTTGTCTGAAGAGAAGGCCACACTCAGCACATCCTTGGTGTGACCAACAAAGTGCCTACTGGTAGTGCCAGTTGTAAGATCCCACAGTCTTAGTGTGCCATCCCAGGAGCCCGAGAGTGCAAACTGGCCATCAGAGGAAATAACCACATCACTAATAAAATGTGAGTGACCCCTGAAGGCATGCTGGGGGATTCCATAGTTTGTTTCATCTCTGGTAAGCTTCCACATGATAATGGTCTTATCTTGGGAGGCTGATGGGATCATGTCTGGGAAATGTGGGGTCATAGCGATCTGGGTAACCCAGCCATTGTGGCCTTTAAGGGTTCCCCAAAGGGTCATCTGTTCATTCATGATGAGGAGACCTCGGGGGATTGCTCCAGGAGAAAAGATGGATCCAGATTGCATGGAGAGAGCCCAGCCAGTGCTCTTACATGCTAGGAACCCAGCAAGAAAAGCCCAGGATACTAATTTGAAGGGACCCCAGAGGTCACTAGTTCAAACCAGTCTTGAGCAAGAACCCTTTTAAATATATTTCCAGCAAGTGATCATCAAAGCTCTACAGGAAGATCTTCTGTGAGGGGGAATCTATTACCTCCTGTGGCAGAAAGGACATAGACCTTAAGGAGTTTACAATTTAAAATGGCGGTGTGTGTGTGTGTGTGTGTGTGTGTGTGTGTGTGTGTAGCATGTGCACAAATAACTGATATAGGAGAAAATGTGACATTCCAAAGAGATGTCTAGGCATCATGCTATGAGAAAGGCTAATAGAAAGGTTACAATATTGCATTAGTATAACATTATATATTTCTCACCCTCTAATTTTATTCCTTTTATTTGACGATACTATTCATAGTAGTCCATTACTCTTGATTGTAAGATTTTACAAAAACGTTTCTATTCTAAAATGTTGTTGCCCTTGGGAGTCATCTCTTTATATTTGGCAAATGTCAGATATTTGCAAAGGCACATTTTAGTCTCTTTTGGGCTTTGTTGTAGCAATAAATTTACATTGGTTAAACTGGATGAAATTATTAGTCACTGTCTATATCATTTTTGTTCTTCATTTTCCCTTTTTGATTTTCAGGTACTTGTTTAAATAATTGAGATTTCAGTCATTTCTGCTGTATGCCATATCTTTTTCTTATCTTTATTTTTGTGTTTTACTAATTCTGATCTTACAATAGATGAATCAGTGGTCTAACTGTATAAAAGATAACTGACTTGAGGACACTTCTATATCAATAAGAAGTCTTTTTCTTTATGTTAAAAATGTAATCGAATTTGTTTCATATGTTGCTTTCTTTCTTTCTTTTTTCCCTCCCTTCCTTTCTTCCTCCCTCCATTCTGTAGCACCTAGTGATTCCCTCCCACTCTTTACCCCCAAAGAAAGTGTTCCAGATATAGAGGTATGAGGCTTATGTAAAGGTTTTTACCTTCTCAAATTCCGTCTTCCTGACCAATAATTTTTCCCATCCTCACCCTTCCCACCTTAGTACTGAAGTTACCAGGAATCAGAGTACATGTTGATTTGATATAAAGGGTCTGGTGAAGGTTATGAAGAACCTTCTGTATCTCTTTATTTTCAGCAGCCAATGTTGATGCAGAAGCTGCGATTATTTTCATGTTGTTCTTTTTGCAAATAGTTGTCATTAATGCTTCAATCTGTCATGACCAAATATCCAATGAAATGTTTCGTGTTGCCTCTAGGTGAACAAAATAAAACCCACTCTGCCAATTTGTTTCTTTGCCTCTCCAAGAAGAACTTGTGAGTCATTCTTCCATTTAGCTTCAACTTCCTTCTTTCTCCTGATTCTTGTAACCAAAATATCAAGATTGTTCTGATTCCAAAAGCTTGCAGATGAAACTTGGCACCCACCTCCTTTTAGAACAGCAATGATCTTAAAATGCAGAAAAAAGTATCCATTTTCAGACATGGATGTTGTGGGAATTTGTTTTGTTGGACTATGCATAATTGTTGAATTGACATGACTTGGTTCTTGGGAAATATGTCTACTTGTTGGTCACTGAAGAAAGATGTCACATTTAGAGTACCAATAGTCAAAGTCAAGAATGATGATTTGTGATTCATAGTGCCCTTTGTTCTCTTACCTATCACATTGCCACCCTCCCAGAAGGAGAAAGAGATCTTGAAGGCCTGAGGGCCATTTAAAATTTATCTTTGTTTTATGAGTTGTCACACACCCAAAAGTCATTACTAGGTGAGGGGCTAGGATGGTCCTTGGAAAACAGACTCATTCTGTTACTGAGGTTATATGTAAAGCCTTTTCACCCTGTTAGAATGTTGGAGGAAACTTGCCAGAGCTTATGCTCTGTTTTTATTTGGAAGGTGTAAAGCCCATAAAATGATCAGCTTTTCTCTATATTATCAACAAAATCCAGCATGAAGAGACAGAAAATAACCTAGCCTTCAAAATAATACAAAGGGTTAAATTTGGTATATATATTTTTAAAAGGAAAGCTGTAAATAATAAAGATCTGCTGTTTCCTTTTTTTCTGTTCTACTATGTAAATAAAGAGGGCACAGTGGCTAGGTGGTGTGGTGTATAGAGCACTCGGCTTGGAATCAGAAAGACACATTTTCCTGAGTTCAAATCCAGCCTAAGACACTTAATAGCTTTGTAACCCTGGGCAACTCTGTTTGCCTGAGTTCCTTATCTATAAAATGAGCTGGAGAAGGAAATGGCAAATCATTCCAATATCTTTGCCAAGAAAACCCCAAAATGGGGTCACAGAGAGTCAGACATGACCGAACAACAACAACAAATGTAAATGAAATATCCATTTTATTTGGTGGTTAAGTCCAGAATAAACAAAAAATTAAGGAACTCTTCAGCTACCAATGAGACTGAGGCCCCTTACAATACCCCACACCCCCAACCAAAATAATGACAGAATGTATAAAACATCTGGGAACTCACCTACTAAGATACATTCAGGATTTATTTGAAGACAAATACACAGCACTCTTTATAAAAATAAAGGAACATTTAGAAATTGGAATAATATTTAATGAAGGAATGAAAGGGGCCTAGCATTCCCAAATCTCACACTATACTGCAAAGCAATGTATACTACAAATACTTATGACAATGATTTGGTACAGGTTAAAAAATAGAAAAGTTGGGGGCAGCTAGGTGGCACAGTGGATAAAGCCCCAGCCCTGGATTCAGGAGGACCTGAGTTCAAATCTGACCTCAGACACTTGACACCTACTAGCTGTCACTTAACCTGGGCAAGTTACTTAACCTTCATTGCCCCACAAAAACAAAACAAAACAAAAACCAAAAAATAGACAAGTTAATCCATGGAATGAACATGACCCATAACAATTGAATGGAGGAGATGCTACATTGCCAATGATCTCTTAACCACTAAATCCAATGGCCATTTATCTGTCTTTATCTCCTTGACCTCTCTAAACTTTTGACATTGTTGACCACTGCATTTACCTGGGTAGCCTATCCTTTCCTGATTTCTGATGTTGTTTCCTGATTCTTCTCTTGCCTGTCTGTCTGCTCCTTCTACTCTCATTTGTTGGATTATCATTAATTTCCTACCAGACCTCTATCCTGATTTATCCTCTTTTGTCTCTCTACCTCTCTCTTCAGGCAGCTAAGTGGTGCAGTGGATAGAGTGCTAGGACTGAAGTCGGGAAGACTCATCTTTCAGAGTTAAAATTTGGCCTCAGATACTTTTTAGCTGTGTGACTCTAGACAAGTCACTTAACCCTGTTTACCTCATTTCCTCATTTGTAAAATGAACCAGAGAAGAAAATGCAAACCACATCTTTGCCAAGAAAACCCCAACTGGGGTCATGAAGAATTGGACATGACTTAAGTAACTCAACAATAATCCTCCCTTTATTATCTCATCTACTCCCATGTTTCATATGCCATTTTGAAGATGTCTTAAATTCTAGTCCTATATCACCAAATGCTTGCTAGATATCTGATTAATGTCTTAAACTAATACATTCAAAGATGGAGTCATCATATAACTCTGTAAATTAAATGTCTGTTGGTCACTACCATCCTCCTAGTCATGGAAATTCATAACTGCAGTGTCATCCTTGACTCTGACTCCTCACTTAACCCCAATATTCTATGTTTTGAAGTTGGGTAGATTCACTTTATTACCATCTTTCACACCCAAGACTGAGTCTACTCACATGACAAAATCATCCATGTTCAAGTTCTCATCACTCTCATCTGGATTATTGTGATAGATTATTAAGTAGTTTCCCTACCTTCTGTCTCTTCTTTTTGTAATCCATCCTTTACACGACTGTCAAAATAATCTTCCAAAGGCATAGGACTGACTAAGTAACTTCCTTTACTAAAACCTTCAGTTTCTCTTCATCATCTCTAGGATAAAAGAGAAATTTCTGCCATTTAAAACTCACCATAATCTGACTCCATGCACCTTTCTAGCCTTATTTTACATTCTATCTTTTCCATGAACTCCAATCAAAATTTAAAAGAACTCAATAGTTAATCTCCTGCTTCCATACATTTGCACAAGCCATCCCATATTCCTGGAATACACTCTCTTCTCACTTCTAGCCTTCCAAATCTTCATATCACTTCAAGGATTAGTTTAGCTGCTACCTTAGGTACCAATGGAGGCACAGTAGATAGGGCACTAGATTAGGAATCAAGAAGACCTGGGTTCCAATTTTACCCCAGACGCTGTAAACCTGGGCAGGTAATTTAATTTCTCTATCCTCACTTTCCTCATCTGTAAAATGGGTCTGGACTTGATGGCCTCTAAATTCCATTCCAGCTCTAAAGCTCTGACCATGTCATATTATATCCTTATCTAGGAAACTATACTTGAATTCCTTAGTTATTATGGATCTCTCCCTCCTTCATTAATGTTTCCTCCCTCTGTCTCCAGAAAGCCATTACTATAAAAGTTCAATATAACTTGGTAGGCTTGTTGTTCAGATCTGAACTGTTCATGGGCTTCCAAATAAAATTCAAATTCCTTAGTCTAGCTTCGCAAGGCCTTCTCCAAAATGACTGCTATTTACTTTTTCACAGTTAAAGACACTATGGATTATCTAATCTAATCATTCAACTATATCTTTCTTCTATGCATCTCTATGAGCACCACTCACCAGCTAAAGCAGATTACTTATGTTGTTTTGTCAAGTAGTCATGTCTGAGTCTTCCTGACCCCATTTGGGGTTGTCTTGGGAGAAATACTGGAGTGGTTTGCCATTTCCTTCTCCAGCTCATTTTACAGATGAGGAAACTAAGGCAAACAAGGTTAAGTGGCTTGCCCAGGGTCACAGAGTTAGTATCTGAGGCCATATTTAAACTCAGGTCCTCCTGACTCCAGGGCCAGCACTCTATTCATTGTATATAATGACATTTTTCGACCTCTGCATCTTTGTTCCTGCCATTTTCTTGGGAAAATTCCCCTTACTTCCCAACCACACTCATGTTTAAAACATTTTTTTTTCCTTTTGAAATGTATACCTTTTTTAAGGACCAACTCAGATCTCACTTTCTTCCATGAAGCCTTCCTTGATTTTCTTAACTAGTGATGATGTTTTCTTTCTCTGACCTCTTTCTGAAGCTTTCTGGAGAGAGAGGGATTAGCCTTTCTTGGTCAGTGTGAATTGGCCTTTAAAATATAACTCCTGCAACTTTGCTATTGATCAGATACAGGCAGAAATGATCATTAAGTCACTAAGGGAAGACAAACTTGATAAGGTGACATCAGTAATGGAGGAGAAAAGCTCTGTTAAAAAACTATATATAAAACTTTTTTTGAATCCCTCTTAGATTCTTCAGTGGAACTATAATAAATGGAATTATTCCCTCCAATGCTGTGCTATTCCTGCCCATGACTCAGAAATCTATTGAGGTTCTTCTCTCGAGCTTTTGTCATTGTAACTAATTGGTCATTGACCAATAGAGGGCAAGGGCCTTCATTGGTTATCTATGGCTCTGGCTACATGACTGGCACACCTCACACATCTTTCCTACAACAACCTTTTGTAACGATTGGAATGACGCCACCTGCTGGATACTTACTGTAGAAGAGTTCTGCCCATGAAGCAAAGGTCTTTGAGGGCAAGACCAGGAGTCAGGAAGTGACGCAGGCTAGTGGGAGGAGGAAGGAAGAGACTGGCGCTCAGTCTCGCGCTCTCTTTCCTTTGGACTCTGGTGGAGAGCGGAGCTAGAAATGTGCTCTCCCTTTAATAGATAGGAATCTAGGCCTTTCTCTCTCTTTACCAAAATTCTTATTCTCCTTAATAAATGCTTAAAAGTCTAACTCTTGCTAAAGCTTATAATTTATTGGCGACCACTCATTAGATATTTTAGACAGTTTAGCTAGAATTTTAGCCCTTAACACTTTATAATGATTTTCTTTCACAGGTCTTGGTTGATAATATTTTTTAAGCTTATTCATAACCATCATTCATCTCTCCATTGCTTCTTTGAGTTTTCCTCAACTTTAATTCTTTGGAGACTGTGGTATTCTACATCATTGCTAGAAGAATATTGGTTTTGTTTTTTTTTAGAAATTTGCCTTTTTTCAGTCCTTAACTGTGTAATGTAGATAGAGATGAGCTGAGGAGCCAGGTCTCTAAAGTCCCAGTCCTTCATTTGGTATATTACATCCCTCTGTCCTCCTAAACCAGACCTCCTAATAAAAATATTATATATAAAAGAAATCTACTACAATTGTCTTGTTAGATTTTTCCCACTTTTATATTGCTCTAGCAATATATCATCACTACCTTTACCTGAAAATGTCTACAGTATTTCCCCCCTACCCTGAAACATTGTTGGGGGTAAGTTATCCAAGGGTTTCAGACTATCACTTGACCAAGACAATATTTACAGTTTCCCATTGTGTACTTTCCTGTATTCTCCTCACACAGAAGTCCACAAAATCCCACCTCCAGCATTACAGTCAATGTTTTCCCTGCTACCAAACTCCCCATACTGAATTCTAGGTGGCAGGCACTGACCAGAACTGAATACCAATGAGTATGTGGAAAATGGTATTGAGTTAGGTGAAGAACAAAAGCATTCTGGCTTCAAAGGGAAAGCCCCTAGAGTGGCATCTACAGTTTCTGCACACAAGGGGCTTAACAGAGCCTGGGTTAACAACAGCCATGACAAAAAAAAAAAGGAGAAGAAAAAGAGAGAGAAAAGAACTACAAAGAGTTGCAAAATAAGCAGTTATCAGCCTTTTCTGTAGCATTCTGCAAAAGCTTTTAGAACTTAAAACATGAGCCAAAAAGTACTTCTTTGGCCATCATTTGGCCTATGATGCCTGTGAGCAACACTGAATCTTTTTCTAATATTTCTCAATAATTCACTCAGATAAGAGATTACTTCAATCGCTGAGTCCTTGCTAGATTGAGAGATAGAACTCATATGTAAGTGCTCTGAGAAAAACAGAAACACACACACACACACACCTCCAGTAAATCTGAATTGGTTGGCTAGAAGTGAGTTCTGGCTGACTTCCCAAAGATTAGAGGCCTCGCTGTGTTTTTTTTTCCTTGCTGATTTTCTCTTTTTACTCATTCTAGTCAGTCACTGATGTGTGCACCTCGAGCGACGGTGACCTCACAAATGCTCCATCCCATTTTTCATGCCTGTTCTAATGATGGTGTTTTCAGGGGATAGAAGCTGAGGACTTGAAGGGATGGGAAGAGAAATGTTAGGATGGGGGTGGGGAGGAGGGAGATCTTTTCCTCTCTCCCTAAACCAGTGTATTTTCAAGCAAAAGAAGATGGAAAAGACTATTAAAAATACCTTCATCCTTGTTATTGAAAAAAATCAAGTATTATTCTTTCCATTATTGACATACTAAATACTCTCTCCTTTTCCTCAGCTTTTCTCACATGCATCTGTTTCCCTTCCCCCCTTCCCATTTTTCCTTTCTCCCCTTCCTGTGTTCCTTCCTCTCTCCCTTATTCTTCCCCCCTTCCCCTTTCCTGGAGAGAAGCCAGTCACTCAGGCCCCAGTCCTTTGCCATATCACTTGCTTTGCCAGTTGTTGATGAAAATCTGGCAGCAGGAAGAGGGACCATCTGTGGCAAAGTTGAAACCTATTTAGCTCTCCAACAAGCTGGGGAGGGGTGGGGGTGGGGAGCATCTTTCTTTATATTCAACCAGGCTAAAGATGACAATTACAGTAGGATTAAAACCATAGAGTGAAGTGGGGTGGGGTGGAGGCAGGGTGGGGTGAGAGGAAGAAAACTATTCCCAAACCGCAGAAATAGCAATAGCAATCAGCTTTGAGAATCAGAATGTTTGTGTAATCTGCACCTGAGACAAAAATCAGCTCTGGTATGTTAGCTATGTTAGAGACTGCTCTTGGATCTCAAAGCATAGAAGCAAGACCCTGATACTCTCAAATGAGGTGATATTTGTAAAGTGCTTAGCGCAGCGCCTAGCACATAGTAGTCATTTAATAAATATTTGCTTCCTCCCTAGCTCCTTCCTTTGCTGAGTGGTTTTAGGATAATAACCTCCCATATTTTCAGCCAATGTATTAAGCAAAAATCCCTTTCCCTTAAATTCTATTGGATGAACTTTTAAATAAACTCATGTATGTAAATAATAGGCATAGAATGAATAAATGAATGAAAAAACACACATTAAGCATTTACTATTTGCCAAGCACTAAGCTTATTGCTAGGAATACAAATACAAAACAAAACAAAACAAAGACAGTCTCTGCCCTCATAGAGCTTATATTCTAATAGGGAAGACATTGCATATGAGAGAGTAGTGGCTAGGGAAGGAGGCTTTAAGCCAGGTAGAGTTCACATAGAGAGCTCTAGAAAGAGCCTGGCCTTTAAATTATAACTCCTATAACTTTGCTATTGATCAGATACAGGCAGCACGGATCTTAGGGGACTGTTGCTGATCAGTCATGTCTGACTCTTCATGGCCCCATTAGGGGTTTTCTTGGCAGAGATCCTGAAGTGGTTTACCATTTCCTTCTCTAGCTCATATTACAGATGAGGAACTGAGGCAAACAGGGTTAAGTGACTTGCCCAGGGTCACATAGCTACTAAGTGTCTAAGACTAGATTTGAACTCAGGAAGAAGACTCTTCCTGACTCCAGGCCCAGCAACTCTATCCACTGAGCCACCTACACATTCCTTCATTAGGTGATCTAGGGGAAGACAAACTTGAAAAGGTGGCATCACTAATGGAGGAGAAAAGGTCTTTGTTAAGGAACTATTGGTGCTAATACTGCTGAAGTGAACTTATTTATTCAGTGCCATAACAACTAAATTACCAAAGGATTATATTTTAGAACTAAAAACAGTAATAACAAAGTTCATCTGGCAGAACAAATCGTCAAGAATATCAAGGAGATAATTGAAAACAAGTGGGAAGGAAAGGAGCCTAGCAGTACTAGATCTTGAAGTATACTACAAAACAGTAGTCATCAAAACAGTTTGATGCTGAGTAAGAAATAGAGAGGTTGGTCACAAATAGAGAAATAGAGAGGTTTGGAACACAAGATATAGAGCAAATGAGCACAGTAACCTAGTGTTTGAAAAACCCAAAGATTCCAACCACTGGGGCAAGAACTTACTATTTGACAAAAACTGTTAGGAAAATTAGAAAATAGTCTGGCAGAAACTAGGTATAGATATCACAATTTATACCAAGATAAGCTCCAAATGTATGTGTGATTTAGAGTGTGACATCACAATCAAATAAGAGCAGCATGGAAGATATTACCTGTCAGATTTATGGATGGGGGAGAACCTATGACCAAACAAGGGATAGAAATGATCACAAAAGAGTAAAATGGAAAATTCTGATTACAAAAAATAAAAAAGTTTTTGCACAAACTAAAAAAAATGCAACTAAACTTGGGAGAGGAAAGAAACTGGGGGAAAAATCTTTTCAGTCAAGTTTCTATGATAATGGTCTCATTTCTAATATATATATATTCTTATAAATTTGACTTACTTCCCTATGGGAAGTAAGTCAAATTTACAAGAATAAGAGCCACTTCCTAACTGATAAATGGTAAAAGCATATGAATAAATAGTTTTCAGAGAAAGAAACACAATCTACCAATAGCTGAATTTTAAAAAACCATTAACTAGAGAAATGAAAATCAAAACAACTGAGGTATTAGCCCAAGCCCATCAGATTGGCAAAGTCAACAAAAAAAGTAAAAAAAAAATGCTAGAAAGGTTTTGGGAAAACTGTTTTTTCGATGCATTATTGGTGGAGCTGTGAACTGGTCTAGCTATTTTGGAAAACAATTAGGAACTATCTCCAAAAAGCTTTTAAACTGTACAAACCCAGCAATACTGATACTAAGTCTACCCCCAAAAGATCAAAGAAAGAGGAAAAGGACCCATATTTATTATATACCTCTATTTGTGCTGGCAAAGAACTAGAAACTGAGGGTGTGTTATCAATTGAGGAATAGCTGAACAAGCTGTTGTATGTAATTTGAAGGTAATAGAATACTAGTGTGTTGTAAGAAATAGAGAAAGAGATGGTTTCAGAAAAAACCTGGAAATGTTTGTATGAACTGGTGCAAAGTGAAGTGAGCAGAACTAGAATAATTTACACAGCAACAGCAATATTGTAAAGATAATCACCTTTGACAGATTTGGTAGGTGATCAACAGAACAACCAACCACAGTTTCAAAGGATTCATGATAAAATGTGCTACCCACCTCCAGATAGAGAACTGATAGATTCAGTGCAGATTGAAGCATATTTTCCTTCCTTCCTTCCTTCCTTCCTTCCTTCCTTCCTTCCTTCCTTCCTTCCTTCCTTCCTTCCTTCCTTCCTTCCTTCCTTCCTTCCTTCCTTCCTTCCTTCCTTCCTTCCTTCCTTCCCTCCTTCTCCCCCTCCTTTCCCTCCCTCCCTCCTCCCTCCCCCTTCCTTCATTTGTCTCTCTCTCCTCTCTCTCTCTCTCTCTCTCTCTCTCTCTCTCTCTCTCTCTCTCTCTCTCTCTCTCTCTCTCTCTGGCTAATGCAGGAGTTTATTTTACTTAACTATATTTATTTATTTATTTATTTATTTATTTATTTATTTATTTATTTATTTATTTTTTAGTGAGGCAATTGGGGTTAAGTGACTTGCCCAGGGTCACACAGCTAGTAAGTGTTAAGTGTCTGAGGCCGGATTTGAACCCAGGTATTCCTGACTCCAGGGCCGGTGCTCTATCCACTGCACCACCTAGCTGCCCCAACTATATATATATTTATAACAAGATTTGTTTTTCTTGCGTTCTCAATGCGGGAGAGGGGAAGATGGGAGGAAAAGAATAAAATAAGAGTTGACTTAAAAGAACTATTTCTGTTTCAAATCTAAGGCTCCATAAATCTTTTGATATGTGGAAAGCAAAGATTCTTTTTTGTGTCATGGGTTCCTTTAGCATTCTGATGAAACCTATTGATCCTTTCTCAGAATAATGTTTTTAAATGGATAAAATAAAATACATAGGATCCCAAAGAATATCAATAACACTAAAATATAGTTATCAAAATATAATTAAAAACACAAGTTCAGAGATATCACATTAAGAACTATTTATGTAAAGGAAAGGGTTCAATTATCATATCTACAAAAATGATTTTCATATATGTTTATTGAGCTGTAGTCTCACCTCCAAAAGCCTTTTGGATATAGAGAACAAAATGTCCTGTAGATTTCTCAAACTCAACATATCCAAAACATATCATTATCTTTTCTCCAAAACCTCCCCATCTTCAAAACTTCCTTATCATTGTCTTAGGAAATCACTATCCTCCAAGTCAGTTGCAGCTAGGTGATGTCAGGCCTGGAGTGAGGAGGACTCATCTCCCTGAGTTCAAATCTGGCCTCACATACTGTGTGACCCTGGGCAAGTCACTTAACCTTGTTTGCCTTAGTTTCCTCATCTATAAAATGAGTCGGAGAATGAAATGTCAAAAACCACTTCACTATCTCTTCCAAGAAAACCCCAAATAGGGTTATGAAGAGTTGGACATGAATGAGAAACAGCTGAACAACAATTCTCCAAATGACCTAGGCTTGAGATCTCAGTGTTATCCTTGACTCCTCACTTGTACTTACCCCACATAACTGATCTGTTGTCATCTCATTGTTCTATCCTCACAACGTCTTTCGTATAAGTCTCCTTCTCTCTACTCCCTGTTTCAGACTCTAATACAGCATGGATTATTGCAATAGCTCTGTTTGGTCTGCTTGCGTTGAGTCTCTCCTCATTCTATTCTATCTTCCACTCAGCTACCAAAATGATCATCCTAAAATTCAGGTCTGACCATGTCACTCCCTCTGCTCTAAACTCCATAAACTCCAGTTTCTTTTTTATTACTTCTAGTGTCAAATATAAAATATTCTGGTTGGTTTTTTAAACCCTTCATAACCAGGCTCTTTTCTACCTTTCCAGTCTTTAAGACCCGGGAAAGAATATAGCTTAAGAAGGCCAGGGTCTCCCATGGCATCTTGGGCCATCTTCGGTCATCCTAATGTGTATTTTGCCACTGGGCCCAAATGGCTGTGAAGGAGACAGTGAGGCTGGTGACCTTGCCCAGCCCTCCCTCACTTAAATCCAATTCAGTGCAAGTCTTGACATCCCTCCAATGTCATGGTCCTCTTGGAGAATGAAGGATAAACAACAACAATCTTTTTCCACCTCACTCCATAATCCAGCTATACCAGCCTTCTTTCTGTTTGTTGAACATGATGCTCCATCCTACAGTGCTGCCTTTTTGCTGGCTCTTCTCTAGGCCTAGAATACCCTCCCTCCTCCACCTTTGCCTCCACCTGGCCTCAGCTCAGATCCTACTTTCTGCAAGAGGCCTTTCCCAGTGTCTTCTCTGCCACTACACTCCTCTCCCCACCTTCCCCCTCCTCATGCCTTTTCTCTGAGGTTATTTCCCATTTATACACTCTAGACTTGAAGGAAGCCAGGGAAACCTTCAGGGCTATGCACCAGAGAGATTTACCCCACTCCAGATTTCTGGGTAAGGTTTCAAGATAATAGTCTGGTAGGCATAATGGAATCTTGGGCCTGGGGTCAGAAGACTTGGACTTTAATCCCATTCTCCCACATCCCAGTCGTGTTATTCTGTTAAGGTACTTTGTATCTATCTCCTGACCTCAGATTCCATATATGTTTTTTTTGTTTGTTTGTTTGTTTGGTGAGGCAATTGGGGTTAAGTGACTTGCCCAGGGTCACACATATATGTAAAAGGACAGGGATTAGATAAAATGAGATCAAAGATCATATCACCTTCAGCTTTTATTTTGATGATTTGGTGAAATGTGCTATACCCCCAAAAGAATATGATCTTTCAAGCCATAAATACCTCTGAGTCAAGCATTGCACTGGTATATATAGACAGTGGAAAAGAAATTTTAAACAAGGAAACAAAACAAACCAGAAGATCTTTTGGCTGTGACTATAAAATGGAACCACTGTTCAACAATTTGCTGAGTATACTGACTATATAAAGGTTGCCACTTGATTTTCCAGCTATGCAGATGGATTTGTATTAATCATAGTCTTTGGAGAAGCCCTTTGAATCAGTCAGTCAATCAACAAGAAAATGCTAGGCCCTAGAGATACAAAGACAAAAATGAAATAATAATTGCCCTCAAGAAGCTTACAGTGGGGCAGCTAGGTAGCACAGTGGATAGAGCACCAGTCCTGAAGTGCCTGAGTTCAAATCCAGCCTCAGACCCTTAACACTTACTAGCTGTGTGACACTGGGCAAGTCACTTAACCCCAATTGCCTCACTAAAAAAAAAAATCATAGTCTTTGGAGAAACCCTTTGAATCAGTGAGTCAATCAACAAGAAAATGCTAGGCCCTAAAGATACAAAGACAAAAATGAAATAATAATTGACCTCAAGAAGTTTACAGTGGGGCAGCTAGGTGGTGCAGTGGATAAAGCACCGGCCCTGGATTCAGGAGGACCAGAGTTCAAATTTGGCCTCAGAACACTTGACACTTACTAGCTTTGTGACCCTGGGAAAGTCACTTAACCCTCATTGCCCTGCAAAAAAAGAAAAAAGAAGCTCACAATGTATTTGGTGAGAGAAAATGTACACAAATTATATAATATACATATTATGCATTATGTAATATATATAAAATATTATAAAATCTATCTAAATTCTATCTGTATATCTAAATTCTACACTGGACCTGGAACTGGGAAGAACTGAGTTAAATCTGGTTTCGAATACCTATTCATTGTGTGACCCCAGGCAAGTCATTTAAACTTTGGCTGCCTCAGTTTCCTCAACTACAAAATGGTAATCATAATAATTAATACCTACCTGCCAGAGTTGTGAGGATCCAATGACATACTATTTGTAAAGCATTAGTACAGTTCTTGGCACATAGAAGGAATTTAAGATATGTGTGTTCCCTTCTCCCTGATGCATAGCACAAAAATTTTATAATATAATAAACACAAGGTGATATGGGGGGAGGGAAGACAATAGATGCATAAAGGTCAAGAAAGGTCTCATATAGGAGGTAGAATTTAAGTGGGTCTTTGAAGGGGATTAAGGCTTTTACTATTTGGAAATAAGGAGGGATTGAATTCCAGGCATGAAAAATATTCTGTGTAAAAGCATACAGAGGGAGTATCATGTGTAAGGAACAGCAAAAAGTCCAGTTAAGCTGGATTTTAGGTGTGCATGAAGGGTAATAATGTATAATTGTTCTGGAAAGGTAGGTTGGAGACTGGCTGAGAAGGACTTTAAATGCCAGACAAAGGAGTTAGTATTTCATTCTAGCAATAGGGAGTCACTAGAGTTTACTGAGTAGGGGAGTGACATGCTTAAGCTTATTCTTTGCAAATATTATTTTGTCAGCCATGTGGAGGATAAATTAGAGAAAGGAGAGATTTGAGACAGAATGAGCATTTATTAGATACGAAAGGGACTGGAGACTCAATTCATTGCCACGGAAGGTGATACACAGAATTAAACCCATAACCATGACCTCATTAATACTATACTCTGAGATGATACTTGGAAAAACTGCAATTGTCTTGTTAGGAAAAGTCTAGGGCAAGACTCATGAGCTATACTGCTGTCTTCTTGTTATATTAAGTGAAGCACCATGGTAATTTGCATGGATATAGTGCTGGCAGCCAGGCACATGATGGGAGATTAAAGGAATTTTCTCATTCTAACCAGGAGGAACAGTTGCAGTTGGAGGGAAGCAAAGCAATTCGAAAGACAGAGTTGACTTTACAATTTTGCCAGCTGGCTTAGTACAGCTGTTGGTATGATTCACAAAAGAGCTAGACTATGCCTAAGGCTGTAGACAAGGCTCTCAGTAAGAAGTATAACCACTCCCTTTCTGGGAAAAGTCCATGTAGCAGTTGCAGTTCAGTGGAGAACTAGTAAATGGCAGAAACTCAGTAGAGAATCAACAAATGGCAGTAGCTCAATAGTGACTCGGCGGATAGAAATGAATCAAAATTGAGAACCAGAAGATGGCAGCAAAGAAAAGAAAATAGTCAGTAAATGACACCAATAATTTATAGGGTTGCTATGGACCTCAAATAAGATTATACAGGGTCTCCCAATAGCTTAAAACCACACCAAGATTTTATAGCACTATATAAATATCAGCAATTATTATCATTATTAATAAATATTATAATATATAAACATATATCTATATAAAATATGGAAACAGCTAGATGTCTCAAAGGATTAAATGCTAGACCTGGAGTCAAGAAGAGCTGAGTTCAAATCTTGTCTCAGACACTTACTAACTGTGTGATCCTAGGCAAGTGACTTAACCTCTTTTTGCCTTAATCCATTAGAGAGGGAAATAGCAAACCATTCCAGTGTCTTTGCCAAAGAAATTCCATGTACAATATGGTCCATGGGGGTCACAAAAGAGTTAAACAGGATTGAATTGACTGAACAACAACATATAAAATATATAACCAAGTATAATGAGCAGTAATGACACTTTTATTAATCTATAATAATAACATATAATCCAATTAAGGCAGGTCTATTTATTACTATTCATGCCTATGTTCCTTCAGAGTTTTTGATGTAACGTTGACTAGCATATTGAAGTTATACTTCACTGTTACCCATGTCTCAGACTGAGGAAGGGATGAGATAACTATAGAATCTTAGGTTTAAAATCAGAAAGATCATATCACTCAATTCCATGTTTTACATATGTGGAAACTGATACACAGAAAAATTAAGTGACTTGTTCAAAGTCAGAATGTTAGTAACTAGAAGAACTATAAGCTCTCTGACTCCAAACTCAGTAATGTGTCTCTGAGATTTTCCTTACTCTAAGTCTCTTTCATGTCAAAAATGTGGGTAAAAGAAAAATGCCTCTTACATAGTCTGTATGTAAACCCTTTAAGCCCATACTTCTCTTAGCCTTAGTTTCTTAGTTTCAGCTTAGTTTCTTCATCTGTAAACACCTACTCATAGGGTTGTTATGAGGATCAAGTGAGATTACATATGTTAAAGGGCTTTGCAAACCTTAAAAAACTATCTAAATGCTAGCAATGATGATAACAACATTGTTGATGATGATGTTATCAGGGATTGGGCCAATAGGAATTAAGAATGTAACCCAGGGTTTAAACCTATTTTGCTTTCCTAAGAGCTGGAGTATTGAGTAATCACTCTCCACCAATGAGGAGAGTCTTATAAAAATGAGCTTGAGTCCTGGATTACAAGAAAGAACCAAGGTACTACCAACTACACTTTGCATCTGTGTAAGAGAAGGTATTTTAAATATCACCAAATGCCCATGGACAATTTGAATTAAGGAAGCTCTTGAGTAGCTTCTTGTCTAGGATTTCTACCGTTATTTTTTCCTGAATTCCAAACACTACCAAGTTCTCTGAAGTTTACATATGGAGTATTTTTTAAGGCACTGCCACATTAAAAGATATATAATACCTGATGTGGTTTTCTTTAAGGGGTAAATTTTAAAGAATGCATAATATGCATGCTCACACACACAAACACTCAAGAGTCCCAGAAGACTGCACCTGGCAAAGAGAACAGGCAGGCAGAACCCCCCCCCTCCCCCCGCCCCAGTTGGAAATTATTCTGCCACCAGATAGAAGGCTTCAAAGAAGTAGAAAAACTGGAAAACTAATTAGAAAGGGAAACAAGCTGGGAAAAATGACCTTGAAGAGAAAAAAAAATCTGACAGAAGAAAATACTAACAGAAGACAAATAAACTTGCTGGGGGAGTTGGGGAATCCTGTTTCCTGAAGAGAAGTAAATCAAGCTTATTATGCAGCAAGGTATATTCTGAGGTACATGGAAGGGTGCCAAGAGATATACTTCTGAATAACAAGAGAGAAATGGGAGTCTCTAACACCAGCATCACTACACTCAAGCCACTGTAAAAACTATGCCAATCCCCTTCCATTCCTTTACTATGCATCCATTAGAGTTTTGACCATACGTTGCTATCCAGAACCTGCTAAAACATTCCTGGAACAGGAGGAAATTTGGGTTTTCCATAGAGAAATGCTCCAAGGGAATAATTTTCATTCAGCACTATAAGTAAAAAAAAAGAGGTGGAGTGGGGATAGTGTTATTATGATACCATACCCCATAGAAGTTTAGTGGGTCCTTAAAAACTTCTATGACCTATAGGCAGGAAAGAGGTGAGGAGAAAGGGGTTTGGCTTTATTTCTGTTATTTTAATCTGGAGTGCTGCTATTTCCTATTCCTCTTCCTTCTATTCATTCATTCATTCATTCATTCATTTATATTTTGCAAGGCAATGAGACTTACGTGACTTGCTTAGGGTCACACAGCTAGTAAATGTCAATGATCCTATTCCTTTTATTAATCCCTCTCTCTCTTTTTTCTCTCTTTTTAGTGGGGCAATGAGAGTTAAGTGACTTGTCTAGGGCCACACAGCTAGTAAGTGTCAACTGTCTGAGGCCAGATTTGAACTCAGTTCCTCCTGAATCCAGGGCCGGTGCTCTATCCACTGTACCACCTAGCTGTCCCAGATCCCATTCCTTTTAAAAGAGAACATTAACAATAGAAATATTTGGTATTTAGCTAGGTTGTTACAAGAAGATGCCTTACTTTCTGACTGCTTCTGATTATTGTGCTGAATGTAAATGCTCAGGCCCTGTAAGATAAGGGTACGTATAACACTGAGTTGTATCCTATATTTTTTAATAGAAAAAGTCAATTCATTAGCAAACACTTAATTATCAGCTATTATGCTGCCACCCACTGTGTCAGATGTTGGGGATTCAAATAATAAATATAACACACTCCATCACAAACTAGGTGGCACAGTAGACAGAATGACATCAAGAAAACCTGGAGTTCAAATCCCGCTTCAGATACTTAGTAAGCTATTGAACTATTTTGTGACTGTGAGACTACTTTATGTTGCCTATCTGTGGTGTGGTTAACAAAAATGTGATTTCTTAGCAAAAGTTGAAGGTGAATTGATTCACACAAAATACTCTCCTTTCTAGCAAAAGTATTGGTCAAGACCAGATCTCCAAATGTGTCTGAGAACAGTCTTCTGATTTAGGTCCAAGAAGTGACCTCAGAGTTGGGTTGTAGCTCAGAACCTAAATTGTCAGAGTGAGAGTATATTGGAGGTCTTTGACCATCATCTGTGCTGGGAGAAACTTTCTGAGCTTCTGCAGGTGAGGGAGAAGAGGGTAGGTAGGACTGAGGACTATTGTTGAGCCACATTATCTTGTTGAGTACTTAGCATTTTAGGACTGAGAGGTCAGAGATCAGCAGAGAATTCACTCCCTTCATTTGACAAATGAGGAAACTGAGGCCCAGGTCACTGAAAGGACTTTCCCAAAGTCATACAGGTAATAAATAACAAAGCTAGAATTTGAACCCGGTCTTGACTCAGTATGAACTTCTCATGCTTTTCTTTGTATCAGGCATTGTTTATAAATGTTTAAAGTATATATTTTTGGCTAATTGGCTTGTATAAACTTGTATAAATACATTATCTATCAATGTAAAGAAAGGGTATATTGGAGGAAAACATCTACTGGTGGTCAGAGCTGATTGGAAGGAAAGATTCGCTGGAGGTTAGATAGTTTGTGCTTTTTTTTTTCCTTTACTGCTATATACTGGGGCAGCTAACTGGTGTAGTGGATAGAGCACTGGCCCTGAAGTTCAAATCTTACCTCAGACACTTACAAGCTGTGTGACCCTGGGCAAGTCACTTAACCCCAATTGCCTTAAACACCTGGGGTCATCCTGATATATATCTTTCCACTGGACCCAGGTGGCTCTGGAGGAGAGAGGGAGGTTGGTGACCTTGCACAGGCCTTCCTTACTTAAATCCAATTCAGTGCAATTCATGACATCACCCTTATGTCATGGTCCTCTTTTAAAAGGAAGGACATATGTTTAACATGATAGTAATGTATAACCTATATCAAATTGCTTGCTGGCCTTGGGAAGGGAGAGGGAAGGGAAGGTGGAAGAAAAATTTGGAACTCAAAAAATATCTTTACATGTAACTGAGAAAAATTAAAAATTTAAATTAAAAAAAGAAAAGGAAGGACAAACAACAACTGATATATACTCCTTAATAGGGAGAAACTGTTCAAAGCCCAGCCAAGGGATGCCAGTCTGGAAAAATTTTTTGTAGAACCCAGGCTTAGCAGATCTATTTTTGGTTGAAACAATATAATGGTGCTTCAAATCCCAGACTAGTGAGCAGACCTGGAAAAGTTCTGTCATTCTCTAGGCTAAGGATTCTGACTTGCCTTGGTCAAGGGAGTTTCTCTATGGGAATCTCCGATACCATTCAGTCAGTCTTTTAGTCAACTAGGATTGATCAAGCATCTACCATGTGCCAGGAAGTTCCAGTCCCTGGCCTTGTGCTACCCCTGATGCTTTCAGCACTTCCAAATTTAGCAGATACCAATCATTTTATGAAAACAAAGGTATCCATATTTCAAATGCAGGAAGTAGCTCCAAGAGAACAGTCAGCTGGACAGCAGAAATTACAGGTTCATTTCCTGGAGCTGAAACCATGTGATTTGGAGCAAACTGCTCACTCAACTGCACTGTTTACAAATGAGTAGAATGCTAGAATCACGGAATATTCAAATTGGATTGGTACAAGGAAACAGAAGGGCCGGAAAGTTTGAAGAAGAGACTGGAAAAGCAAATCCTCAGGGGGCAGCTAGGTGGCACAGTAGATAAAGCATTGGCCCTGGATTGAGGAGGATCTGAGTTCAAATGTGGTCTCAGACACTTGACACTTACTAGCTGTGTGACCCTGGGTAAATCACTTAACCCTCATTGCCCTGCCCCGCCCCCCCCCCAAAGCAAATCCTCAGATTAGTACATACCAAAACGTCCAGGCTCAAGGATATTGCATTAAAAATGTGGAAAAGGGCAGTGAGTAAAATAACAACAAATAAAAACAACAGTGGATGTTTATCTAGTGCCTTAAAGTTTTCAAGGCACTTGACATTTATTATCTCATTTTGATCCTCAAAATAAATCTATGAGACAAGTGCTATTATCATCCCCATTTTACAAATGAGGAAAATGGGACCACACGTAGTTAAGCGACTTGTCCAGGATCATATCGCTAGTATTTCACGTCTTCCTAATTTCCCATGCTAGTGTTGTCTACTACGGCGCTTCTTTAACTTTTTCCACTTGTGACCCTTTTCGCCAAAGGTATGATTACACGACCCTAGGTATCTAGGCATATAAAATAGGTATGCATAACCTTTTACTGTTGCCAAATTTTTCACAACCGCAGCATTCAGTTATATGACTGTCATATCAGGTCACAATCCACAGTTTAATAAGCTTTGGTCTACTACACTATCTAACTGCAAGTAAGCCAAGAACAGGAGAGTGAAATTAAATTAATCACTCAGCCAACAAACATTTATTAAACATATTCTAGTGGGGAGATGATATATAATTTAAATACAGAGTAGATGAGAGGTAATGTTATCAAATAGCACCAGCCTATGGAGTGGGGGTGGGGGACCAGGAAAGGACTCATGAGGATGAGTGTCTAGGCAGCCTAGGATTCAGAGAAATATCCAGGCATTGGGGACAGCCAGCACAGAGGTACAGAGAGGGGAGATGGAGCATCCAAGGAACAGCAAATAGTACATGGGAGGGAAACAAAATGTAAAATGACTAGAAAGGTAGGAATGGACCAGCTAGTTAAGGGCTTTAAATGACAAACAAAGGACTTTATATTTGATCCTATAGGTAACAGAGAGACACTGGAACTTACTGGGGTATTGCAGTGGATTGAACGCCGGACCTAGAGTCAGCAAGACTCAGCTCCCTGAGTTCAAATATGGCCTGAGATACTTAGTAGCTGTGTAGCTAGTCAAGTCATTTAACCCTGTTTTCCTCAGTTTCCCCATATGTAAAATGAGCTGGAGAAGGAAACGCCAAACCACTCCAGTATCTTTGCCAAGAAAACCCCCAAATAGGGTCACAAAGAGTCTGATACAATTGAAATATGACTGAACAACAACAGCAAAGGGTTTACTGAGCCAGAGGAGGTGCCATGGTCCAACTTGCACTTTCAGGTAAATCACTTTGGCAGCTTTGTGAAGAATATATTGAAGTGGGAAGAGACTGGAAAAATGGTGACCAACCAGAGAGCTATTGTAATCATCCAGGTGAGATGTGATAAAGGGCTAAACTAGTGGATTAGTTTTGTGAACGATGAGAAAGGGGCACAGAGGAAAGGTATAGAGAAAGAAATTACAATGAGATATGGTGGTGCATGCCTGTACCCCCTGATCCCAGGGAGGATTGAAGCTTGGTAGATCACTTGAGCACAGGACTTCTGAGATTCAGAAGGGCCAATACTGATCAGACATCTGCACTAAGTCCCTGCACTAATATGGGGTGGAGGGAAGTTTTACCTAAGGGAGGGTGAACTGGCCCCAGTTGGAAACAAATGAGGAAGAAAGAAATGAAGGAAAGAAATTGTAAGATTTGGCCATTGTGACAAATGACACTGAACTTTGAAACAGAGCTGACTGGAACATTTTGGGGGAAAGATAATTAGTTCTATTTGGGATATGTTGAATTTGAGATGCCTATAGGATGTTCGGGTAAATTAGGTGATACAGCAGATAGGACACTGTACTTGGAACCAGGAAGATTCATCTTCCTGAGTTCAAATCTGCTCTCAGACACTAGCCATGTGACCCTGGACAAATCACTTAACCCTGTTTATTTCCATTTCCTCACCTGTAAAATGAGCTGGAGGAGGAAATGGCAAATCACTCCAGTATGTTTGTCAGGAAAACCCCAAATGGGGTCACAAAGAATCAGACATGACTGAAAACAACTGAACAACAGCATCACAGGATTTCCAGTTAGAAATACCAACTAATGAAAAAAAAAAGAGATACCAACTAATGGACAATAGAGAGATGGCATTTTACTTAGTATGGATAGTCTCATTCCTTCCTTTCAGAGATAAGGAAACAGGTCTAGAGAACTGAAGTAACTTGTTGAAGAGGCCATAATTAATGATTTATGACTTCTCAGATCATCCTCATAGAGGCAGAAGGTGGTAAATAAGATGGGGATTCATTATGGTCTAGGATAAAAAATTATTCTACCAGGAAAATCAGAAAAAAACAACTTGTTTTCAGTTCTACCTCTTTCTTTAGCTAGTTTTATGATCTTAAGTGAATGACCTAACTTTTTTGGCCTCTGTTTCTTATCATCCAAAATGAGGGGGTTAGACTAGGTGACCTTTAAAATCCTTCTCAGCTCTTAATTTTTTTTATTCTATCATATCTCCCCCCAATTTACATATATGGGACTCAGTCTTAACTATCAGTCCTAGAAGTTTTGGGAGGATAACATACTGATATTTCGTTGAGAAATATTTGAAAAATAACATTGAGGAAAAGAGACAATGGTCGCTGTAGTAAGTGGGCTCCATGAGCTTTACCCCTTTCTTGGGTGATGTGGTAATTATTCTTTCCCCTCTACTTGCTATGCTTGAGGTTAGATCTCTGGGACCCTTGCCTCTCCAAATGGGAAGATACCAGCAAATAGAAAGAGAGAGACAGAGACTGAGATGGAGACAGAGAGAGACACAGAGAGAGAGACAGAGAGAGAAAAACAGGGAGACAGAGACATAAAGAGAGAAAACAGAGACAGTGATAGAGAGACAGAGACAGAAAGAGACAGAGAGAGAAAGAGAGACAGGGAGAGAGAGGAGATTCTAGAACTAGGAAGTAAAGAGAAGAGATAGAAATTGGAGGAGGGAATTTCCTCACCTCAGTTTGCCAACATTTAGAGGAGTATTATTTTCCTCCCTGTGATGCAGATGACTGAGGTCATTTCATCTTGGCTTATCCAGATAAGAATTTTATTATGCACTCATCAAGTACCTACTATGTTCAAGGCACTATGCTAAATTCTGAAGATAGAAAAGGCAAAAAGATGACAGCCCTTGCTCTCAAGGGCCTTACATTCTTCTGGAGATGGGAAACAATACAATACACACATACATGTGTTAAGGGCTAAAATTCTAGCTAAACTGTCTAAAATATCTAATGAGTGGTCGCCAATAAATTATAAGCTTTAGCAAGAGTTAAACTTTTAAGCATTTATTAAGGAGAATAAGAATTTGGTAAAGAGAGAGAAAAAGGCCTAGATTCCTATCTATTAAAGGGAGAGCACATTTCTAGCTCCGCTCTCCACCAGAGTCCAAAAGAAAAAGCGCGAGACTGAGCGCCAGTCTCTTCCTTCCTCCTCCCACTAGTCCCCGTCACTTCCTGACTCCTGAAGAAAAGACTCCTGGTCCTGCCCTCAAAGACCTTCCCTTCATGGGCAGAACTCTTCTACAGTAAGTATCCAGCAGGTGGCATTATTCCAATCGTTACAGTCCCCCCTGTTGTTCCTCAAGAAACAAAATGTTTCCTTGACGGAACAGTAAAAAGAATATAATAACTATTGCTAACTAATAATATGTGAACAACAATATAGAAAAGGAAGAGAGGAAAGTTTTGTTCAGAGGGACGATTTTTTTTTTTTTGTCCTCATGAACCGACGCTTTGACATTAGTCTTGCAAAGGGAGGGCCTCTGCAGAGAATACATGTTACAGATGGTGTATATTATAACAGAAAGAGAAAAAAAAACAACAAAAACAACAAATCAAAACTGTTCATTTAAAGTCTCTGAAAGTCTTTTCTCAGATGTCCTCTAGGTGTAGTCGTGGAATGGAAGTCTTTTCAGGGGTTGATGTGTGGATGCTGGTAATCAGCCAGGAAAATTTCCTACAAAATTGAGCTTAACACAACTTTAAAATAGCTTTGTCAATAATCAAATCAAACAATGAAAGTTCTCAAAAACATGTCTAAGGGAATTCAGAATCTTAGTTGTTACACATGAAACATATAATAAAACAAAAATTGAACCATTCTTTAAAATTATAATATTACTATAGTCCCCCCCTTATGGAGGGTAATTGAGAAGACAATTGCTACGATATTAATTATTAAAAATAATTTTTTATCTTTGTTTCATCACTTTTTGCATCATCTGCCTAATTATCCTCATGCCATTATGAGAAATTAAAAAATCTAATATAATTGGTAACAGGTGTCAAGGCCAAATTCAACACTGTATTTATCATGACACCTGAGATAATTATGGGGGTTACCATAAAAGAACAGAGAAATGATGGGATATGAGCATTCCCACACTTGAGCAATATGTACTGCCCATACAGTATGCCAGGCTTAAAATAGGTGGATGGAATATATGTCCATGCCACCGAACATATTGGAAGAAACTGAGTCAGACTTAATCAGATGCATGGGATTGAGATGTCCATGGCATCAGGCATATAGGAGGGAGCATAGAAGCCAGGTGTAGAAGTGAGATGGGTGGGATGAATACTTCCAGCCATCTGTACAATATTGTGGGGAAAAGAGAATAAAATATTAAACCAAGAGAATCCAACCTCAACATTTGTCAAAAGCCGTTCCCTCGGCCATACCTTGACTTCGTGCATGTCTCCCCTCATGTGACAGTTCAGTGTCTGCTCTTGCATGTATTCCTCTTGTGATTGGATGGCATCTTGGCCAACTGGCATCTGATAACTCAGAATAAAGGCAATTAATGTCTTAAATGATAAGTTCCCATAATCCAAGTCTCATATGGATTTAAAATTGAGGATAATAAATGATTGCAAAAAATGTGAATACATCTTGACTCAAAATATAATATATAATTATGCAACACTTTCAAATAATACCCTTTTTTTTACCTAGTATACAATTACTTTTGTGAAAAATCAGAACATACTTAAATACAAGTTAAAGCACAACAGAATCTCAAAGAACTTTTTTTTTTTGAAAAAAAGAAAACTTTTACAAATGTTCCCCTCTTTTTTTTTTTTTTTGGAATATGCTTATCAAAAATAATACTTCTTTACACTTGCCATGGCAACCAATTTGCCAGGGAAATGCTTCAAAGAGTTTGATCAAATAATCAGTTGAGAAAAAATAACAAAAACAAACAACTCAGAATATGGGAGCACAATACTCCTAGAATTAACATTGTATTATGAAATCAAAACCATCTTGCAATGTTTCAAAATTAGATAGACAAATGAATAGAAGAAAATACACATGGAACAATAAAAGACAATGAAATTCAAACTAAGGAAATCTAAATGAATATGAACTTAATATTAATAAGACTATTATAAAATATAAACTTGATCACATGACTATAAAAAGCTTTTACAAATATTCTCCTTGTTTTAGAAACTAAGTATAAGACACAATCTCAAAAGCATGAAAATCTCTATGAAAATAAACCCATACCATTAATTTCAAAATGTATATATAATAGCACAGAAATCCTATGTAACCTCTGAACTGATACTATTACTCTGAGTGAATTCAGAACACTTTTGATTCCGATATCTAAAATCCCCAATACTCATATCAATACCTTGCTGCTTACTTCTACATTTCTGTAAAATATATACCCTTCCATGGCAAAAGAAGCAGAGTCTTGAACTATGTTGATTGTCATTCTTATTCAGCTTAAGTTTTTCTTCTTTAACCCCTCTATATTGTCTGTCGGGCTTTTCACCATACAAATGCTTTATAAGATTACTAATTAAAGACAAAAGCAGGTTAGCAAAATTATGAACAAAACGAGCATATCTGGAATTTAAAGAGTTTTCTAAGATTGTCTCAAAAGCACAGCCAGGCCGGGGAAGGGCTGAGCCTGAAGCTGCAAATGCAGGTAGAAAAAGTTGAGCATGCGCATCAGATCTCTGGACTTCCCAGGCAGGGGAAGCTATGGGCTTGGCCATGGGAGGAGTAGAGGGTGGAGTCTGGAGAGGAGGGGAGGGACCAGAGCAATTTGAATCAGACTTGATTTTGAACTCAGGCCTGGATTCCTCTTCCCCCACTTTGCCTCCAGGAGCTAGGGGATTAAAAGCTTCTAGAGGGTGGGTCATTGCCTCCAGGCATGCAAAATTAAAGCAACAATTACTGTTAGAACTGGGAAAAGCTGCGGGAATCTCTTCAGGTTTCTCTGAAAAAGCATGGTTGGGAGAGGGAGAGATATTTCCTTGTGTGAGTAAGTTGCTGGCTCTTTTAACAAAAATAAAAAGAAAAATAGAAAATCCACAAAAACAAAGCATTAACATGATCTTATCTCCCATTTGTCTGGTTAAACAGACTAAAATCAAAAATAGGGTAATTAGGGAGTTTAAAAGGTCCATTCGAAAAAATTTAAAGGGAAAACACAGCCAGTACGCCAGTACTTGGCAGTTAAAGGGAGAGGGTAGAGAAAATGCCTTACCCAACCAGAAGATCAGAAGACTGAGGTTTAGCTTTCCTCTTCGTGGTCAGCCATCTGTTAAGGGCTAAAATTCTAGCTAAACTGTCTAAAATATCTAATGAGTGGTCGCCAATAAATTATAAGCTTTAGCAAGAGTTAAACTTTTAAGCATTTATTAAGGAGAATAAGAATTTGGTAAAGAGAGAGAAAAAGGCCTAGATTCCTATCTATTAAAGGGAGAGCACATTTCTAGCTCCGCTCTCCACCAGAGTCCAAAAGAAAAAGCGCGAGACTGAGCGCCAGTCTCTTCCTTCCTCCTCCCACTAGTCCCCGTCACTTCCTGACTCCTGAAGAAAAGACTCCTGGTCCTGCCCTCAAAGACCTTCCCTTCATGGGCAGAACTCTTCTACAGTAAGTATCCAGCAGGTGGCATTATTCCAATCGTTACACATGCATGCATGCATACACATATGCATGCATATATAAATATGTACACACATACATGCACAATATACACATTCATATATACACACCTAAATATAAAGACAAAGTCATTTTAATTGACGGAGCCCTGAAAAACTGGGAGATCAGGAAAGCTTTGTGTAGCAGGTCAACCTGAACTGACTCTGAATTCAGTTTGGGATTCAGAAGGGAAATGAATTTGGGATTGTCAATTCAGCAGTCTCCCTGCAATCTGGTGAGTACCACTTTCCATGGAGATATGTGTATCATTCCCCAGACTTGGAACACCTTCCTATGGATTAGAATCTACTTAGAAAGGAAAAACATTTGGGGTTGCTAGATAGGTAATACTTCAACATGACAGTGACTCATATAAACTTTAATTCCCCCCAGAGATCCATACAATCTTTCAGCCTTATGTGATAACTCTGAGGGCTTTGAACTACACAGAAGAAAACAAAACAAAACACTGAGGGCTGGAAGATAGCACCTAAGTGAGTGACAATGCCATCATGAACAATTGGACTCTGTCTTTGCTTTGCAGGGCAGGGGAGCAAGAAGCAAAAGCCCTAGATATCTGAAGAGTTAGTTGGGAGACAGATAATGATTTAGGATGGTGTCTGGTTTACTGCATTTCATGCTACCTAGTTCTGATGCTTTTTGATATTATTATTCTTTTTCTAATCTAAATCATTTTCTTTTGGTTATTCTATGAAGTCTAAGTGAATTTTAATGGTTACATATGAATAGAAGAAGTTTCCAGGGAGTAGGGGGCTGAGCCAAACAAAGTATCTAGAAATCAACATCTGAGAAAAGTCTTGGGGTGTAATAGGGGAAGGAACAGTAAAGGACCTGCCAAAACCACTAGTTCACATATATTTCCCAAGGGGGACACAGAAAAGTTAAAGTAACTTGGCCAGTCACATAGAACATACCCCAAGAAATGAATCTGAGAAATTTGATTCCCAGATTACTTCTCTCTTGGATCAACCCAAGTTGTTATGGATTACTTATTCATTATTCCTTGAGCTAATTTTACCGGTATTCAGCTCAAGAAATAATCTTTTTTTTTTTTACTTCAAATGATTCATAATTTATTTAATCAGTGTGAATTTTCCCTCCATTAATGCAGATTGTAACCCTTTCATTTAAAAATATTTTTATTACATACTTGGCAAATATCAACAAGCATGAACATTTAAATATAAAAAGAATAGTAAAAGAACTGTGAACTTCTATTACACATACCTTATTAAATTTAGTATAGTAACAAAAGTGTCTAACTTGTTTGCATCCTTTTCTATGTTTTGTTTCAGTGCTTCTTTTTTCTTTCTTTCTTTCCCTTTCCTTCTCTCTTTGTCTCTCTATCATCACTCTCTCCCTCCCTCTGTCCCTGCTTTCTTTCTTTCTTTTGTTTTTTGTTTGTTTCTTTTTCTCTTCCTCTTCCTCCCTCCCTCTTTCCTTCCTTCCTTCCTTCCTTCCTTCCTTCCTTCCTTCCTTCCTTCCTTCCTTCCTTCCTTCCTTCCTTCCTTCCTTCCTTCTTTTTATTTTAAATAAGAAATGCTTCTGTAAGGAATAGATAAAGAGGCAAAGAAATGGACTACTTCGTTTTGTAAGATTAGAGCAAAGGATGAGAGAATGGATGGAGATATAGAAATACTTTGATGTGTGTAGTAAAACAGATGAATGATCTCATTTTTCACAGTTAAGTAGAAAGTAAAGTCCTTTTCAGACAGAGGGGGTAAAAAGTAGAATTGGGGGCTTGAAAAGAAAGTTTTAAACAACCGCTTGGGGGAATATGTTAAATAGTTAATCAGGGAAGAGGAAAAAGATTTCTGTGCAACAGCAAGGACCTAGTTAAAGCTGGATAACGTCCATTTGTAGTGGACTCAGGGGGCATAACAATATGACTTCTTCCAATGGCATCCAGTGGAATAGGAGTGGGAGAAGCCGAGAAGGTGATTGCTGGGAGGTGACCCAGGGCTGAGGATATATAGACAGGGTATGAATGATGGAAGTATGAGTAGGTGAGGGAGTCAAGATTAGAGAACAGTGCACTTGTTGAAGCTATTAAATATAGGGTAAAGGCAATAAAGGGAGTGGGGAAAAGAGGCCAGAGTAGGGGTGACTGATCAAGAACAAGAAGGGAGTCTGGAGGTTGTGGTCAATATGAAGAATAAATTTAAGCTTGTGTGACTTTTAAGTCAGGCTTTCACCTTTGGAATGGATCATTCATCTTACTCGCCAAGTCAGAAGGACATTTCATTGTTCCCCTATATTAAATCCATCTTTTAAAGATGGAGATTTGCTAACACTGAGGATGTCCAAAAAATGTGATGCAGGCTCTGCAGGCAATTTCACAAAGGGAAATACTCAATATGTCAAGAATAACTGTATAGCCACCTGAGATGATTTTTTTTTTTGGTGAGGCAATTGGGGTTAAGTGACTTGCCCAGGGTCACACAGCTAGTAAGTGTTAAGTGTCTGAGACCAGATATGAACTCAGGTCCTCCTGACTCCAGGGCTGGTGCTCTATCCATTATGCCACCTAGCTCACCCTGAGATGATTTTTTAAAATTTGGAGGTGCAGGTTCTATTTGAAAAAGCTGTATCAAAACCTTATAGTTATACTTTCTCATTTTGGCTCTCATCAACTATGTGGCTAACTGGTGGTGGCAGCCTGGAGCTAAAGAGAGCTTTACCTCCTTACAACCTGCAATACTCCCCATGCCTACATGAGAAAATACACGTCTTAGGCTCCTCCCAATTTCTCTCTCATGTCCAATCTCACTCCTTGTATCTACATGAACTTTCCATCCCAGCATTCCAAAATGACTTACCTTATTTCTCATGTCTGAAATGACCTTATTTACTGACCCTAAATACAGAATAGTCCTATTTCATTTTATTACTCCCTCAAATCCCACTAAACTTTTAAAAAAGTTATTTGTTTTTAATATTAATTAAAAAATTTTTGAGTTCCAAATTCTCACCCTTTCTCCATCCTCCTCCCCTACCCATTAAGAAGGCAAGCAATATGATATCGCTTATACATGTAAAATCATGCAAAACACATTTCCATTCACTAATAATGATAAGAACAAACAATATAATGATAAGAACAAACAATAATAGTAGTTAGCATTTATAAATCCCTTTAATGTTTATAAAGTACATATGTTATCTCATTTAATCCTCCATTTCTAAGAGGCCTTCTCTGATGATAATCCATAGTAAATTCTCCCTCCTCTGAATTTTTATGGCATTTATTATCTACTTTTTTGGCTCAATGCCCATTTGTACTATTATTTATATTTTTCCATGTATAAGAAGTTTTATCTCTCCATCTAGACTCAACTCCTAGAGGGGAGTGGCCATGGCTTTTACCATATCATCTTATGTTATGGTAGGTGCTATGCAAATATTAGTTGAGGGATGGATCATCTGATTATTTACAAAAGGGCAAAATAAATTTCCCAGCTCTTGGGTCAAGTGACTAAAACCAAGCACAGCTGTTTAAACTTCTCAGGGAATGGAAAAACTTGGTTAACAGTGAATTAATATCAGTAGTAAAAGTGATGACATATATATATACACATCTATCTATATGTATGCATTCTATTCTATTCTATTCTATTCTATTCTATTCTATTCTATTCTATTCTATTCTATTCTATTCTATTCTATTCTATTCCATTCCATTCCATTCCATTCCATTCCATTCCATTCCATTCCATTCCATTCCATTCCATTCCATTCCATTCCATTCCATTCCTCCTCCCCTCCCCTCCCCTCCCCTCCCCTCCCCTCCCCTCCCCTCCCCTCCCCTCCCCTCCCCTCCCCTCCCCTCCTCTCCTCTCCTCTCCTCTCCTCTCCTCTCCTCTCCTCTCCTCTCCTCTCCTCTCCTCTCCTCTCCTCTCCTCTCCTCTCCTCTCTATTCTATACAATTTGAGACAGCTAGGTGGCTCAGTGGATAGAGTGCTGGGCTTGGAGTCAGGAAGACCTGAGTTCAAGTCTGACCTCAGACACTCAGCTGTTGCCTAACCCTCTTTGCCTCAGTTTCCTTATCTATAAAATGAGCTGGAGGAGGAAATAGCAAACCACTCCATATGGCATCACAAAGAGTTTAACATGACTGAAGAACACAACTGAATCACTGAATGACAACCGCTGGACCCCAGGCCCAGCCCTCTATCCACTGGACCACCTAGCTGCTTCTAGGACTGAATACATAGATGTAGATTTGCTTAACTAGCTGTATGACACTGGGCAAGTCAGTTAACCTCTGTTTGTCTCAGTTTCCTTAACTGTGAAATGGAGATAATAACCGAACCTACCTCCCAGAGTTGTGAGGATCAAATGAGATCACATTTATTTAATATATTTATATAATATATATTTATAATTTATTTATGTAATATATTTAGAACAGTGCCTGGGACACGTAGGTGCTTAATAAATGTGTATTCCCTCATTCTCTTGTTTCTCTGTGGAGCTCTAGTACCATATTACCAACTGCCTTTTACTAATTTCCAACTGTATGTATTTTAGGCATCTGAAACTCGGCATTGGAAAATAGAACTTCTTACCTCTGCCTTTGAACACATCCCTCCTCCCAGCTTCCCTATTTCTTTTGGGGGCACTGTCATCCTTCAAGCTACCCAGGTTGTAATCCCCCAGTCTTGACTCTCCCTCACTTCCCATATCCAATTAGTTGCCAAGCCTTGTCACAGTTGCACCTCCACATGTCTTGCATCAGATTCCTCTCCACTCTCATGAAGACCACCCTAGTCTAGGTCATCATCACCTTTTATCTGGACCATTGCAACAACCACCTAATTGTTCTCTCTTCCTTAAGCCTCTCCTCCAGACAGTCTATCATATACATGACTGCCAAAGTATTTTTCCTAAAGCATAGGTATGACCATATCACACATACCCCCTATTTATTAAACTCCAGTGGCTCTCTGTACTCTGGACCATATATAAAAATTTTACTTTGGCTTTTAAAGCCTTTCCTTAACATTCTGGCTTTTACCCACCTCTCTGGACTAATTACACATTGTTCCCCTTCACAGACACTGCATTCTGATTAAACTGGTACATAACGTTCTATCCCTTGCTTTTTCATTAGTTATCTCCTATGTCTGGGATACATACTCTCCTCTCCTCTGTCTTATAGAATCCTTAGTTCCTTAGTTCATCTCAAGTGATACCTTCTACAAAAGGCCTTCTTGATCCTCCCCAGATATCCTCCTCATCCCAGACACTAACTAGGGGGCTCCCTGAAATGATTTTGTATTTATTTGTATGTGTACATGCTGTTTCCCCAAATAGAACTTATACTCCTTGAGGGCAGGAATAGTTTTTATTTTTGTCTTTGTATCTATCCCCAGTGCCTAGCACAGTGCCTGGCATATAGCAGGCACTTAATAATTGCTTGTAACTTGATTGACTTGTTATAATCCTTCATATCGATATAAGAAGATTCCCCCCCCCCATTTAAGTCTATGATGTGCCACACAAAAGTGAATTTATGCCATCGTTCGAGAGGCTTTTTACTCCTTCAATGCACTGAGATTTGTCTGAAAGGCCAAGGCTCATCATATTCAGGCAAGTCTCAATGCCCATTGGGTTCCTGGGCAAGAGGAGTTAATACCTAGGCGATGGAGGCAAGATAAAGAAATCTGAGAGACAGTGCATGTGTTATCCCCAAAAGCTTCTTTTTGAGCATCCAGCCATGAGAATATCAAATAATTCCTCTTTTGTCCATGGCCTGGCTTTCCCAGCTATCAGGATGAGTCCTTTGGCCCTGTTCCTGGGTTGCTTGTTAAACTGTATGGAATAAGTCGTCATAGAAAGCGGTGGGTGGAGGGGAAAGATTAAAGGAGGAATATAATCGGTTCGAAGCAATGGCCCCGAGTCTAAAGAAGCACATGATCTAAGGCAAGGAAGAGGTTCCCTTTAAAACCAGAGACTGCACACAATGCAAATGATCCCATATGCAGCTGCCACTGGCAGGCAGCCACTTGCCTCCAAAAAGAATAAAATCAAAGCAACAATTCCCGCTTAACCCTGAAGCTTAGTGACTTCAAACAAGAAAAAAGAAAAAGTGACAATATTCCCCCCCACCCCATACTCACCCAGTGAATGCTTCCATCTCGCTATTTTATGCCTATGACCTCATAATCTACAGTTGTTCGCTTCAAGATGCCCCACTCTCTCCAGAGTATCACATCTGGTCCTGGGCATTCCTACCTGGGGCTACAACATATGGAGTCAACCTTTTGGTGAATTGCAGGGGTTCTTAACCAGCGGCTCATGAACTTGCTTAAAAATTTCTTTTTGAGTATTTCAGTAGAATGTGTTTCCTTTGTCATACTATGTATTTTGTTTTATGCACATAAAAATATATTCTGAGAAGGGTTCTGTTGGCTTCACTACATTTCCAGTGGGGTCCATGACACAACAGAAGGTAAAGCATCCCTGATGTAGAGGGAGAAAGCAGTAGCCTTGGAATCATGGGATCACAGGATCATCGATGGGGATAGAAATGGGATCTTAGAGGTTATTTTGTCCAATGCCCTCATTATACAGATGAGGAAATTAATACCCAAAGAAATGTAGTCACCGCTCAAAGCCACTTAGGTAGCAAGTGGCAAAGACAGAATTAAAATACATGTCCTCTCACTCCAAATCCAGTGCTCTTTCTGATAAACCATTTTGGTTAGGTGGGTTTGAATTCTGGCTCTTCTATGTATTAACTATATGACTACAGGCATGTCACTAAGCCCTCTGTACCTCAGTTTCCTCATTTGTTTTTGTTTTGTTTTGTGTGGGGCAATGGGGGTTAAGTGACTTGCCCAAGGTCACACAGCTAGTAAGTGTCAAGTGTCTGAGACTGGATTTGAACTCAGGTACTCCTGAATCCAGGACTGGTGCTTTATCCACTGTGCCACCTAGGTGCCCCCAGTTTCCTCATTTGAAAAATGAGGGTGTTGAATTAAATGAGATCTAGACTTCTCTCAATTCCAAATTGCATGATCTTTTGAGATTGGAAAAAATATTTCTCAGTCTATCTGATGACTACCCTTTCTTTGTAAATGTCTATAACAAATAAAGGATGGGGAAGTGAGCCATACTTGCTGCTACTATCTTTTTTTTTTTTTGGCGGGGCAAAGAGGGTTAAGTGACTTGCCCAGGGTCACACAGCTAGTAAGTGTCAAGTGTCTGAGGCTGGATTTGAACTCAGGTCCTCCTGAATCCAGGGCTGGTGCTTTATCCACTGTGCCACCTAGATGCCCCCATTGCTGCTACTATCTTAGTACAAAGAGCACGGGAAATGGAATCGGGATACCTGGATTCAAGTTACATCTGTGCCTTTTACTACCCTCTACTTACTAACACCCAAATCACTTTCCCTTCTTAGTATGTTGTTGTTTGTTGTTTAGTTATTTTCTAGTCCTTTCTGACTCTTCCTGACCCCATTTGGGGTTTTCTTGGCAAAGATACTGGAGTGGTTTGCCATTTCCTTCTCCAGTTCATTTTACAGATGAGGAAACTGAGACAAACCACATTTAACTCACCTGACCATGATCACACAACTAAGTAAGTGGCTGAGGCTACATTTGGACTAAATTCTTCCTGACTCCAGACCCTTAGTCTGTTTACTCACCTGTAAAAGTGCTTTGTAAATAGCAATAGGTGAATGAAAGCTTTTATATAGCATTGAACCCTTCCAAGTAGGTAAAAATCAGCCCATTTTAGAGAGGTACCCTAGGATAACAGAAAGATTGATGCCCTTTGATTCAGAAGATGTAAGTTCAAATCTAGGCTCTGAGACCACCTCTGCACCTTTAGTCATAGTATTTAGCTGTTGTGAGCCTTAGTTTTCTCATCTGTAAAATAGTCAATAAACATATATTAAGCACTATGTGCCAGGAATTGTGCTAAGTACTGATGATACAAAGAAAAGCAAAAGACAGTGATCTCAAGAAGTTTATAGTCTAGTGGGAGAGACAACATAGAAGCAAAATTATGTACAAACAAGATGAATGGGGGATGAATTGGAAATAATCAGCAGCAGAAAAGCACTACCACTAAGGGAGAATCAGTAAAGCTTCTTGTAGAGGAGGGAATTTTAGTTGGGATTTGAAGGGTTCCAGGGAGGCCAGGAGGCAGACATGAGGAGGGAGAGTATTCCAGGTGCAGGGGGGCAGCTAGTAAAAAGGTCTTGAGTCTGGAGATGAAGTGTCTCATTCAAGGAACAACAAGGATGCCATTGTCACTGAAGTAAAGTGTGGGGGGGTGGGGGGAGGTAGAGGGAAGAGGAAAGTATGAAAGAGAGGAAAGGTAAGAGAAACCCAGGCTGTCAAGGGCCTCAGAGGCCCAAAAGAGGATTTTGTATTTGATTGTGGAGGTGACAGGGCACCACTGGAGTTTATGGAATGGGGAGGGGTGACATGTCTGGATCTGTGCTTTTCTGAAGATTACTTTGACAGCTGGGGGAAGGACAGACTGAATACTTGTTCTGCCTACCCTGAAGAGTTGGTGTGAGGGAAGCACTTTTTGAATTTATAAACATGGGTGGTTATGCTTTTTTTATGAGAACTCTGGAGGTCTTCAATGTACTTTGAGCCCTTAGCAACCAGACCTGGATGGATACTCCCAGTGATGAGCAATTTATTTCTGTTTCTATGAGTAACTAAGTATCTCTAATATAAAATGTTTAGTCCTCCCAGAGTCTATGCCAGAACTCTCTTTTTCAATAGGTTTTTATCTGCTTTGTGTAATTGAATGAACAATATGTTAATGAAACCTGTGTTCTAATGACCCTGGGATGGTTATTTTACTTCTCTGGTTCTTGTGCTCCTAATTTTCAAGTAAAGAATAATACCAACTTACTTATGCATGAAGCCAGAAGTTCATCAGTCATTCTATTATGCTGGAGCATCTCTCTAAAATGAGCTCTTACCTACTTGAAGGTTTCAATACTGTATAAAATCTCATGTAGATGATCCTTTATTAACTTTGTATCTAGAATTTTGAGATTTACTTAAAAAAACACCTTAAACGGTTGAATTAATAGCAGTATAGTATCTTGCAGGAGAGAGATTATAGTCCTGCAATACTCTTCTCTGGTCAGATCACACCCGGAGAATTTCTAAGGGCCACATTTTAGGAAGCCTTGACAAGCTGGAATATTCAAAGGAATTCATGACAAAGGTGGTGAGGAGACTTGAAACCATGTCATAGGTGAATTAGTTTAAGGAGCTGGTACTGTTTAGTTTGAAGGAGAGAAAGTGAAGGGAAGACATGAGAGTTATTTTTAAGTACTTGAAGTTTTGGTCATGTTGGAAGAGCAATTAGATTAGGTCTACTTAGTCCCAGAAAGAAGGATGAAGAGTAATGGGTAAAAGAGAAGCAGATTTAGATTTAATGTTAGGGAAAATTTCCTATCAGCTGAAACTGTCTAAAAGTACTGCCTTATTAAGTAGTGAGTTCCCCATTACTCAGGGTCTTTAAGTGGAGGTTATGTAGGAGATTTTTCTTCAGGCGCTGGTATTGGCTGTGCCGAGCTCTGAAATCCCTTTCAGTTCTTGAGATGCTATGATTCTATGAGATGAAATTGGTCTATTGCCAAGCCCCAGAACTCTTGGGATTTGTGGTAACATGATCTCAACTGAGTGTGCATTGTGTGGAACAAACTGTTCCTGCTACAAGCAAGTGAAGCATCATTTTGTGAATGGTGAAGAATATAGTGTTGTTTGTACTTCTTGTACTTGGGGGTTTGTTTGGGGATTTTTTTGGCGATCTTGTACTTGTTTTTGAAGAGCACCAATCCATGATGTCTTGACTTGTGCGTGAATTGGACTGAAATGAGACAGAGTTGCCCAAAGTCACCAACCTCACTCTCTCTTCCAGAGTCATTAAAGTCCAGTGGCAGGACAAAAGTCAGGATGACTACCAATGGCCTGGGATTTAATGGATGACCTTGGTGTCTTCCATTTATGACCAAGCTCTAAGCGCTTCACAGCTCCTGCTTCAGTTGCCTTCCTGGCCATTGGAACAAATTGTTCTCATCTGCCCATTCCACAGGGGGAAATCTTAATTTCCTGGGGGTGCACACCTCCCTAAGTCACCAATGGGCTGGAGGCCTGTTGGCTACCCTTAACCTAGTTTAACCCATCTGGGGAGATGGTTTACGGGGTATGGCTGCTGTATGTGCTAAAGCTTCTTGGAGTCATAGGTGAGAGTTGAGGACCAGGTGGACTCCAAAGGTAGAAGAATAGCCTTGAAAAGGGCTTCACAATCCCTCACACAAGAGGTGTTATTCCTCTTGAATACCTCAGACACAACTACAATAAGAACTTCTTCTCTAAAGAATTGTACTAACATCTCTCTCTCTCTATATATATATATATTTAAAATACATACATATATACACACATGTACAATATGCATGCGCATACACATATATGTACATATGTGTACATATATGCATTGTATGTATACAGAACTGTAAAGCCAAGCTATTGTTGTTAAGTTGTTCAGTTGTGTCTGACTCTTCATGACCCCATGGACAATACTGTCCATAGGGTTTTCTTGGTAAAGATACTAGAATGCATTGTCATTTCTTCCTCTAGTGGATTAAGTCAAACAGATGTGATGTTTAAAATCTAAATTGTGGTCGCCTTAAATTAGAAGCTTCAGCACCAGTCTTTGGGCATTAAACATTTATTAAAACATAGAGGTATTCACAAGGAGTTCAGAAGGAAAAAAAAAAAGTCCTACCTAGCCTAGAGTTCCAGCCTGGTTGGGTTCTTCCTGAAGTCCTCCTCCAGTAGCCTGCCTTAATCAGGAACTCTCCAGCAAGCTGATTGTGGAAGCTTTTTATAGATCTGGAACAGAGGCGGTCCTTACACACTGCTTCAAGGTGATTGGTTGCTGTCCTCCAAATCCATTGGCTTTGAAGGTGTTCTCAAGTTGAGTTCACAGTCTAGTTTCTGAGAACAATACCCTCTTAAGGGATAGCCAGGTGTGATTACAATCCAATTAACTTGAAGTAGGCTTAATCAGCAGTCAATCACTCTCACTTGATTCAATCAGTATAGATTAATCTCCAGGTGGGTCTTTGAGTATCTGCTAAATCCCATTATTTCATCACACAGAGGTTAAGTGACTTACCCAAGGACACACAGCTAGGAAGGGTCTAAAGCCTAATTTGCCTTCTCTATGATCACATAACTAGAATATCTGAGGCAGGCTTTGGACCCAGCCATTCACTCAAATTTAACCATATCTCCCTCAGCCCTTTCCTCCTCCTTCATCCCCCACCACCATTCAAATACACTCCCATGGATATTTATTGCCACCAGGATCAAATAAAAATAAAAATAAAAATCCCCTATTTGGCATTTTTATGTTTTTGTCCATTCTTTTTTCAGTTGTATCCAACTCTTTGTGACCCCATTTGGAAATGGTTTGCCAAGAAAACTCTAAATGGGAGATGAGGAAACTGAGGAAACTGGGTTAAGTGACTTGCCCAGGTTCACACAGCTAGTTTGAGGCCAGATTTGGACTCAGGAGATGAATCTCCTGACTCTAGGCTTGGCACTCTATCCATCGCACCACCCAGCTGCTCCCTTGGCCTTTACAGTCCTCTATTATTTGACCCCTTCCTACCTTTCCAGTCTTCTTACTCTTTACATGCTTTATACCACTTTCCCCTGACTCCCCACATCTCTGAGTCCTGGTTTCTCTAAGCCTCAGCTAAAATCCCACCTTCCCCAAGAAGCTTTTCTTGATCCCTTTTAATGCTAGTTCTTTCTCTGTTGATTATCTATAATTTATACTTAGTTGTTCGTAATTGTCACCCCCCCTTACCCCATGAGTTTCTTAAGGGTAGGGACTATCTTTTGCCTTTCTTTGTGTCCCTAGCATTCATCACAGCACCTGGTACTAGTAGGCACTTAATAAGTGCCTGACTGACATGGATGACTATTCTAATGGACCGTTAGATAGAAAGGCATTTATTAGTACAAATTAACTCTGTGACTGGTGTCACACAGCACAAGGGCATACGTACAACCATAGCTGCCCATATTCCTTCCAAAGCTGTCAGTCACCCACCTGCCTAAAGGTGAACTGCTCATGACTCTCTCACTACAGAATTGTTTCTCATCCAGATGCCTGTTGGTTAAAAGATGTGGCTCTAGAAGCTCCAGGAGATAGAAAGAGAGACAGGGTGCAAGAATGAGAAATTTTGTGACAGCTGTTAAGCGGATGTGTCTTCTAAACACTTCAAATGTAAGGAATGTTTGGTGTGGAACCTGTCCCAAGTGTGTGGAAAAGATGGCAGGCATGTATGTTATCTGGGTCCCATCAAAGAATCTGATCCCACTGAAAAGCATATCATGGAGCTCCCTCGAGTGCATTCAAGAGATAAGAGTACAGATCACAAATGCTATTTATGTAGTACACATGCACAAGTATCACCAGCAGTGAGAATTGAAGAGTGTGGGCTGCATGGAACAGTTTGTGAAAAAAAATTCATAGCTGCCAGATTTTAAAAGTTCACATTCATTGCACATAATTTAAAATCTTATGATGTATACATTCTGCTTTGGCAGCTGTTGCTTCAAAAATAAGGCGGCGGGGCAGGGGGGGGGGAGCATTAGCAGGAACCCTGCAGGAATGGTGATGAGAAACAAGTTGTAATGGGGAACTGGTGCACTGGGGAACTGACTGTGACTCTGAAAAAGGGCATGTAGAATCACCAAAATTTTTGAAGCTGGGAATTTTCTACAAATTTCCATAAATCTCCAGTGACTTTATCAATGTCCTTCTGCACCAGATTTGGGAAAATGCCAGGTTTCTCCAGTTGGTGTAAGAAAGCCAGCTATGAAACATACATAGATGATGACCAAAGCAAGAAATATATAAAGTTCTGGCTTCAAATGAAGTCATGCAAATCCTGCCAGGAAGTGGATCAAAAAGTGCTTTTTGAATTCATCATGGAATAAAGTTAGTCAATGGATTATCCACCCACCTCCCAATGGTGTCATCATGGGGAAACTTTTAGCACCTTTCAAGGAGGTCTTTTCACCTTCCTGCAAGGTCTCTTACTGTGATTTTATAGAGGCTGATAGAGGTGGGGATTGATGGAAATAGAACAAGGATCAATACATGATATAGAGGACTTTAAACATCCTCATAGCTTGCTTAACTACTGCCTAGTCATGAGTGAAGCTTTCTTTACAAGCTCTTTGATCATTTATAGCAGCACTACAATATCAATTCTGTGATTTTCATTAGTCACTTGGGGGAAGTAGGAATTATTAACCAGATGAGCTAGCTGACCAGTTAATTATCAGCCAGAGAACATGGATGGCATTAGCTGGCTCCAAATCATATAGTTATGACTTGGGATTCAAAGACTATTCTGAAAGTCAAGGAGATTATGTTGAATTTTGCAAATATGCTTTATTACTATATAGTCAGAATGAGCTTGTACAAATAACCATAGAGTAGAATGGCAGTGTGAATAAGAGACATTGATTGATAGAAAAAAGCTGTTGAAAAAGATACAACATGTGATCTATGAGAAATGGATCATAACTGTGACTTTCAAAACACTCATTTATGGCTACTGAACCCTTTTCATAGGCAATGGGTGGCAACATCCATTATAATGTATTTTTAGCAGGTATCTGATTAGAAGCAATGCCTTTTTTTTTTGAAAAAAATTATTAGAATTTGACAATAATACTTCTGAGTCCTGGGTTCCTTAAAACTGTGTTTAGTGCTATATCTCTTGGCAGACACTGTGTGCCAAAAATTGGTCCATATTGCCAATTTCCAAATATATTTTTATGGCCTCTACTTGACATTTAATGACAATGAGCTTCTCCCCATCAATTATGTCACTGTGGTGATTGTAGATGGTATAATGGATGAGGTCTGTAACAATGGTGAGCTCAAAAAAAGTTTTCACCAAATATACCCAGCATCAGAATTTCAAATCTCAACATTTTTATAAATCATCCAAATACATAATATTTATCCTATTGAATATCTCTTTTATTCATCCATCCATCCCTCCCTCCATCCGTCTTCCTTCCTTCCTTCCTTCCTTCCTTCCTTCCTTCCTTCCTTCCTTCCTTCCTTCCTTCCTTCCTTCCTTCCTTCCTTCCTTCCTTCCATTCTTTCTTTCTCCTATTCTGCCACGGCAAAAGGAGCCATTAAGATACTTATCTATAATCTATCTATCTGTCTCTCTTCCATTTATTATCTATCTAGCCTCTTCATCATCACCACTATTTCATATTCTGTCAGAGTAAAAGGAGCTACAGCTTTATCCTGAACACAAGATACATGGTTCTTTTTAAAATTCCCATGACAAATGACAAATCAAGACACTGGTTCAACAAATGTACTCCATTTGGTCACATTTCTTTCTGGAAGGTTTCCAAAATGCCACAAAGAAACTCTATAGCTGGTGGTATATTCAAATTTATCCACACTCAAGGAACACAGTTTGGGAACTGGCATGTTTGCATCAACTGGCCAGCTGTGTAAATTTCCAGGGAACAACAAGTCAACCTCTGAATGTCCAGGAGCTAGATCTATTTCACTGTTCTCACACAAGTCAACATTACAGTAAATTTATCTCAGTGAATATAATGAAAGCTGAACTCCTGGTGTAGTCACCCCCTCAACAGAGAAAAGCCTACTACCAAGTAATTTCAATGAGTTACTTTCAGCCATCACTTTCAACCCAACATCACTGCAACAGAAATTTTTTTTCAAAGTTGGCTCAGACATAAAAAATTTGGGTAATAAGTGTATCACCCTTAAAACGCTAATTGAAAAATTATTGGTTCTCTGGGACCTCTACTAAGTTTAGCTGTCCTTCTGGTGTTAATTTTTGATCAACTACTAATGAAATGTTCAGTGAGACTGTACCTGCCTTTCCTCCAGATGGAGCAACTTGGGAACAAACCTATTACTGGTGAGGAAAATATGGTTACCAACTGGATGATGGCGTTAAATATGTAAGGCCCTAAGCTTCTATGTTTCACAGTTTCTAGGCTTATGCCTGCCAAGGTGAATGTCTATAAAATGATTTCTACCTGAGTGTGGAATGCTGGCATCACGAAACCAACCAGAAGCAAAAGGTGCCCTCGAATGGGACACTGTTGACCAGGTAGTGTGAACCACTACTACAGAAAAAAAATACAGAATTGTTTTTGAGCAAATGGTGACAGTCCAAAAGGGTGTGTCATGATGAGTATATTAGGAGCCATTGGTATAAAAGTAATTGGTATAGAGAGTTCTAACATAGTTTACTTGGTATACCTTGTTGCATTGATTGGTAAAGGCTAGACAGTTTTATAAGGTTGCTAGCAGAGCTGTACTTTTGTCTTATTGTTGTCATTGTTGTTGTCCTTGGAAGCCCTACTCACAGGACACATCTAAGTCATGTCACTCCGATGTTCCAGTTGTGGTAAGTGTCCTTCACAGCATCCCTGAAGAAAAGGTGGGTGGTGACTACACCTAACCTTTGAACAAATTTTAAGAGAAAGTATTGGCTCACAGTATAAATTTCTTTTCTTCACATAAATGCTCATGATTTGGGTGTTGGGAGAATGGCTATAGGAAGAATAGGGTGAGAGTGACAATGTGATTTTGGATCTAATCCAGAAAAAATATATCAAGACACAGTTCATTTCTAGTTGTGGGAAACACTTTATTATTACTACAAATGAGGGTCTATAAGAGCTTTAAGGCTGCTGATCTCTTAGTTTAGCCCAATATCACATTTGCCAGTTCTCAAAATCCATCTTACCATTTTGACCAGCCTTTTAAGGATATGAATTTACAACTCAGCTAAAGGACAACTCCTTAAAGCAGTGGTACAGGTAAAATATAATAGTAACCACAGATAACATGTCAAGCACTCTTAGAAATGTCTATTCTGAAACAATAATTTTAGAATTTTTCTCAAGAAGATCATGAAAGATTTAAGAAAGCATAGGTTTTCTATCGATTGTTCATAGATGTAAGTTAAAAAAAAATCCCTTTTTCTGTTTTCAGCTAGGTAAATGGTCAGCCAATGGTCCCTCGGTTTGGTGATAGAAAGGCTTTGATTTCTATCCTCAGGGGTCTCCAGAATAACTGTCTTCTAGGAAGATATAAATCATTCAAAGAACAATAAGTGCCCACTATGTGCCAGGCACTGTGCTTAGCACTAGGAGTACAAACAAAGGTAAAATAATTAAAAGAGATTGAGAAAGGCTTCCTGTAGAAGGTTGGATCTTAGTTAGCTAAGACTTGAAAGAAGCCAAGAATCAGAGATGAGGAGGAAAAACATTCCATGGATGAGGGATATAGACAGTGAAAATGTCCAGAGTCAGAAGATGGACATGGTCACAGAGTAAAACATACAAGAACCTACTTCATGTCTAGGATTGTTTCGGTAAAAAGGTTGGACATTGTTACATGTCAATGGTTATGTGCATGTTGCATTTCAGGTTAATCTCTACAACACTGTCAACTGCTCCCTATGTAATAATGTTAACACTGTTAAGTGAGGGCTTTGGCAAATTGTGTCTCTGCCTTCAGGCTCAAGCATTCTTGTCCAGGAAACAAATTGAAAGGGAGAAGAATATAACATTGGCAGGATTCTCCATGGTTCACTGGGAATTCACAATCATTCGTGTGCTTCCCAGAAGTCTGTATCAGGTTTATATACTTTCTAAAATAGTTTCTGGCCTCACAATCAAAGGCAAGGGCATAATGGGAGCCTGTTGACTACCCACATACAGAGCCACATAATTAATGTCATAATGTTTGAAGTTGAAAAGGGTTTTCAGAAACACCATTCCCTCTAAAGGCATCATTACCCATAAACCTTAGAATGCCCTTCTTAGGTAACTTCCCTGGGAAAAAGATTCTCTTGATTACAGACCTGGCTGCCTTTTGAGGTGCTGAGTACTTTAATCCACACGCAGTCCACAGGATACTTAGAATTGGATATAAGCTAGGCTTCATCATGCCCCAGATATACACTAGGTGTTGATCAGTCTCTTGATAAAGACAGAAGGTGAGAGTTTATCTCAATGTCTTTGTAAAAGGAAGAAGATGACTACCTTTTTGGTAGCCCACACCCTTGGAATATGGATATCATTAGACTTTTCCAACCATGCCCTTTCCCCTCCAATTAGACAGAACCTACTACATGGCTTAGTGGATAGAGTGTCAAGCTTGGATTCATCTTCCTGAGTTCAAATCTGGCCTCAGACACTTACTAGATGTATGACCCTGGGCAAGTCACTTAACTGTGTTTGCCTCAGTTTCTTCATCTGTAAAATGAACTTTAGAAGGAAATGGTAAACAACTCTAGTATCTCTGCCAAAAAAACCAAAACCCTAAATGGGGTCACAAAGAATGAGATTCAACTGAAACTACTGAACAACGACTCTTAGGTCATTTATTTAACCCCACCCCAACAGAGCCTCAGTGTATGAGTCCAGGACAGAGATAACAATGGAAAAGGTGGTTTGACTCAGGAGACCCCTCAGACAGCAATACTAATAGGTTCACTTTTCACGCAAAGGGGAAAATAAACCTGGATATAACTTATACCCTGCCTTGAGACATTTATAAAAAATAATGTAAAAGATATAAGTATCAATAAGATTATTTCTTGATTAGTTCAGGAGCCTCTATTCAGAAGAGTCCTCATTATTTCTTTTCTTTTTTCTTTTTTTTTTTTTTGCGGGGCAATGGGGGTTAAGTGACTTGCCCAGGGTCACACAGCTAGTAAGTGTCAAGTGTCTGAGGCTGAATTTGAACTCAGGTACTCCTGAATCCAGGGCCCGTGCTTTATCCACTGTGCTACCTAGCCGACCCCAAATCCTCATTATTTCTTAAGCAATAAGAGGGTTCAAACCCTCATCCTTTTTATTCTTTATCTTCTTATCACTATTATCTTTATTTTGCAAGTCCCCATTCATAAATAATGAAGCACACACACCAAAACATTTGTGATCATTAACTTCTTCATTGGGTATTCAAATTAATTAAGCAAACTTTTAAGAACAGATAATCTTTGTATTTAACATATATGCTCTTCAAGTGGAAGAAAGCAGAGTAGGGGCAAGCATAAAAAAATCATTCACTGCTTTAATAATTCTCTCTAATGGGAAGATCAAATATGCTTCTCACTCCTGCCTCAACTATTCCATCTGTCCATGATAAGTGAAGTCAGTGGCAATGGGGAAGTCCATTTTCTCTGAGCACCATCCATACTTGTTACCACAACCACCTCTCTGACATCTAGTCCTTGTTCTAACCTACCCAGCTCCCAATCAAATTATGCAGTCTGTGACTTCTCCCAACCATTTGTGCCAGTGTATATATCCCTCTTAACATAGCCTCTCCTGAGATAATAGGGAAACACTGTTGTCTATTAAATACTCTATCTTCCAGAAACTCACACACCCAGATACTAGAAATCTTTCTCTCCCTGAAGAAAACTTGTCTCCAGTGCTCTAAAGGCTATACAACTTAGACCACTGGGCTGCTTCAGCAGACTCACACAGAAGACATTCTTCTTCCTTTATAGCTTGATTTCTATATCCATTCCATTTAGCTGTAACTTTTCTTGAAAAGACGAGTCATTGTGCAGATGCATCTTCTGTCAGACATTCTTGCCTTACAAAAAGCCTCATTATCTCCCTCTATTTTTATTACTTCATGATATCCTGGTATGTCCTAGTAAAACATTCCTCCCCAACCCAAGCAAAAACGATCACTACTATGTTGTTTCAGTAGTAAATGTTAATCCAATAAAATCTGACCAAGAGTAGCAACTATTCCTTTTGCTGATGAGACAGTTACTGAGAGTGAGCTGGGTGAAAACTAACATAACAGAATAGTTGATCAGGGACACATTTGTTCCCCTATCTAGATCTATGCTGTTGTCATGAGGATAGAGGTGATTTACAGTAGGATTTTGTTAATATCTAAACAAACCTTTTATTTGTCCATTATGTCAAATTCCAGGCCAGAGAGGGGTATATTTGGAAAGAGTGGTCAGTAGGGGGACTTGAACATAGGTGCTTTCTTCAATGCAAGTTTGAACAGTTAGTAGTTAAAATAGGTTCCTTGACAACTTGACACATTCATCAAAGCAACAGTGGACATAAACCACCATTATTTGTTGTTGTTTAAAAGTTTAAGCAATCAAGCAAACATTTATTAAACACCTACTATGTGCCAGACACTGTGTTAAGTACTAGAGATATAAGTACAAAATGCCACAATGCCTACTTAAAAGGAGCTTACTCATGGCTAATGTGGAAATTTGTTTTGCATGACTTCATATCTGTAAAGGGCTTTATATTTCTTGCCTTCTCAGAGGCTGAAGGAGGGGATGAGGGAGAGAAAGAATCTGGAATGAAAAATAAAATAAAATTGAATAATGATGAGAGAAAGATGCTTACATTGTAAGGTACAAAGCCATCTGATACACTAAATTTTCTTATATCAAATAAGATTTTTCTCCCGTGGTTTTCTTTTAAAGGGCTTAGGTGCCCTTTTCTGCAGTTTTCTGTTTCCAAGGACAGTCTTGCATTAGTTCAGAGCTCATTTTTTTTGTCTTTCTTAAGAGTGAATGTAAGAGAAAAAGACCCATTTGTACAAAAATATTTATAACAACTCTTTTTGTGGTGGCCAAGAATTGGAAATCAAAGGAATGCCCATCAATTGGGGAATGACTAAACAAGCTGTGGTATATGATTGTGATGGAATATTATTGTGCAATAACAAATGACAAGCAGGATGATTTCACAAAAGCCTAGAAAGACTTATATGAACTGATGTATAGTGAAGTGAGCAGAACTAAGAGAAGGTTGTGCACAGAGACAGTAATATTGTTTGATGAAGAACAGTGAATGACTTGACTTTTCTTAACAATACAAAGATCTAAGACAATCCCAAAGGACTATCGATGAAACATATCCACTTCCAAAGAAAGAACTGATATTGATGGAACAGACTGAAGCACACTATTTTTTACTCTTTCATTTTTTCCTTTTAATCAAGTTTTCTTGTATGAAATGAAAAATACTGTAATACTTTGTATAATCATACATGTATAACCCATATCTGATTGCTTACCACCTCAAGGAGGGGGGAGGAGAGGAAGGGAAGGAGGGATAAAAATTGGAACCCAAAACTATAAATAAAAATGTTTATTACATTAAAAAATTAAAACAGTGAATGTAGTCATTGCCATTTTTATTTCCAAAGTGGAACTTTCAGGTACAATGTACCATGTTTGGGATGGAGAAGGGGAGCATGTATTTCCACAAGTCAAATCATCTATGATCTATGTTTCAAGGGATAAGCCAAGTACACAGTGAAGTTGGATATGCCATCTTGGGAAAAGGTGTGCCCCTGACATGTTTCTAGGAAGTGTTATGTGTCAGTCAGTCAGATGATCAACAAGCATTTGTCAATTCCTTGTTATATACTGGGCTCTATGCTAAGTACTACGGATACAAAGAAAGACAAAAACATGGTATCTGTTCACATTCTAATGTGTAAGATAACGTGAAAAAATGAGTATATAAGTGAATGGTGAATCGATTAAGGTGTACAAGATTTCTTTCTTCATATATATAGATGTGTGTTCACATAGTTACAGCTATACACACATATGTATACAGATGATAGTTATTCATCTCAGAATAGAATGGTGTAAATGGCAGGTAAACTCAGAGGGAAAGCAGTAGCAATGAGGGATGGGAGGACACTAGAAAAGACCAGCTGAAAAGGTAGGATTTGAGGTGAATCTTGAAGGGAGTGAGAGAAGCCAGGAGGTAGAGGTGAGGACGGAGAGCCTTGCAGGCATAGTGGACAGCTGGTGAAAAGGCATGAAATTCAGAGAGGGAGTATCAGGACCAGCAAGAAAACCAGTGTCATTGGATTGTAGAGAAAAGAGCAAGTCATAAGAAGACTGAATAGTTAGGAAGGGGTGAGGTTTGAGAAGTTTTAAAAGGAGAGGAGAGAAAAGGGAAGGGAAATGGAAGGGAAGGGAAGGGAAGAAAAAAGAAAAGAAGAGAAGGGAAGGGAAGGGAAGGGAAGGGAAGGGAAGGGAAGGGAAGGGATGAGAAGAGAAGAGAAGAGAAGAGAAGAGAAGAGAAGAGAAGAGAAGAGAAGAGAAGAGAAGAGAAGAGAAGAGAAGGAGAGGATAGAAGAGGAGAGGAGAGCGGACATTATAGATTGTTAGGGGACATCTATGGTTAGTGAGCATGACCTGGATAAAAATTCAGCAAAGTTGACTGAGAAAGAGTGGTTAGATAGGTAGGAGAAGAATCGAGAGAGAGAGAGAGAGCAGAATAAAAACAAAACAAAACACAACACAGCAACAACAACAAAAACCTAGAAAGGAGAGAGTATCAAGAAGAGGGTGACTAATTGTGTTAGAGTTTGCAAAAAGGTCAAGAAGAATGATTGAGAAAAGTCCACTAGATTTGGTAATTAAGACATCATTGACAACTTTAGAGACAGTAGTTTCACTTGAATGATAAAGCCATATTATAGAGAGTTTAGAAGAAAGTAGGAGTGATGAAGGGGGGGGGTGTACTGATTATAGAAGGCTTTATTTAAGGAGTTTAGACATGAAAGGGAGGAGAGATATGCAATGACAGCTAATAGGGATGGTCAGATCAAGAAGTGTTTTTTTTTAAATGGGGGAGACTTGCAGAGATATGCTTGTAGGTATCAAGGGAGCAGCTGATAGAGAAGGCAGTCTTCTGGAAACAGGATGGAATGGGATTAAAGGTACATATAGAAGGATTTGCCTTGGCAAGAATGGCCACCCCTTTGTGGTGAAGGAGGTAGTAGGGAAAGCATCTGAGTGATGTGACATGAAGAAGATGGATGAAGAAGGAGCTCTTGGCGAATGGTTTCGATATTTCAGTGAAATATGAGGAAGTCTTCAGCTAAGAGGGTGGGGAGATAAGGAGCCATGGGGAATTTGAGGAGAGATCAAAAGCCACTATAATGAATAGTGAATTGATTAGGGAAAATACAAAGATTTCTATCTATCATTTATCTATCTATCATCTATCTATAGATCTATCATCTATCTATCTCTATCTAGATATATATTAATATATGTACATATATATACAGATATTTATTTATTCATTTCAGAATAGAATCACCCCATCCCTAGAAACCTAGATTTGATGCATTGATCTAGCTATTAAATTTTTTAGGTCCCCCCCCCCCTCCTTCTGCCTAAGAAAACACTCTTGTTCTACCCTGACCTCTGATCTGGAGAATTTTTTTATATTCTGTAAATAGTGTCCTTACCTGGATTTATTTTCTGTAATTCCTTTGTTTAAAAAGGTGTCTATGATCTGTTCCCTATCATAGCCTGTCAACTTATAAACAGGCAGTTACCCCCTAGTCATCACATCTGGCACTATAAAAATCTCACTTGTTAAAGTCTGCTTATATCCCTGTCCAAATTTCCCCTTTATCTTAGACACCCTCATGTGGTCACCTTTTGCATAGACAGGATTATTGATTTTTCTTTTGAGGCTTTCACTGTAGTTTCTGAAAAATGCACAGCAGTGGAATCTGTAGGTTGCTTGTGTATCATCAAAGGGTAGGAAAGGTTTAACTATTAAAAAGACCTTAAGCATGTATTACATGCTTTAAAGTAATGCTTCCTTTTTTTTACTTCAATGTACAATTGAAATGCCCACTTAGCCCTACCTTCATAAGAAAATAGTGAATGCTTTATCATTTTGAAATTTTTCTATTTAATTTTTTATTGATATCTTTTGTTTTTATATTACCTTCTTTTCCCAACATATCCCTCCTTTTCCTCATCCAGAAGGCCATCCCTTACAAAAAAGCATAAAAGAAAAAGAAAAAAATTCAGCTTAGTAAAATGAACTGAAACACCAACCAAATCCAACACTATATGTAGGGGTCCATTCTTATGGTCCTCTGCCTCTGTAAAGATGGGAAGGAGACACATTCTCACGTCTCTTCTTTGGGGCCATGCTTGACCAACTTTCAAAGTTTCCTGACAAATGTTCAATAATTCTTTATCATGGTTTGTCTGGACCTTTTGACATATACTGCCTGAGTAAAACATTGACTCAAAGGCAAAGTATACTCTTAATCTGATATATCAAAAGATACTTTGAAACAACTTCAACTGATATTAACACATTTACAAGAATGTAAAATGAGTAAAAACACTTATCAAGCACTTATATTGTGCCAAGGACTGTGCCAATCCCCAGGGATACAAATACAAAAGCAAGAAAGTCCTTGCCTTCAATAAGCTTACATTTTCATAGGAAAAACCAACATATATAGGGGAATGATGACTAGGGAATGGTATTTTCACCAAGAAACAAAGGGATCATGAGTGGAGTAACAGAACAATTGATTGACATGTCCTTTTTAAGATTTCTATTGTTGATTTGATTAGTTTTAAGATGTATTCTGAAGGGGCCAGGATATTAAGCAAGGCAACATGGCATTAATCCATAGAGCAGAAGTATGGTGGATTTGGATCAGGCTCAAAATGATAGAATTTCACTAATCAGGAGCCCAGGGTAAGAGTTGGAATGTTGGTTTTTAGGTGGAAGTTGAAGCTCAGGCAGGAGTTGGGCATGAAAATGGTCTGGGTTGGGCTTGAAATGATGAAATCTCATAATTCAGAAGGGTCCCATCATGCACAGAAAACTGACTCATCCCCAATGGGCCTGCCTGTTATTGAGCATATCCATTTGGAATAGTAAGTTTAGTCCCTTTGGAAACTAATTCTGAATATAAGCATCTTCCTCACTCAGCCAATCTAAAACCTTACCTTGGTCACTTCCTACCCATCCCACTTTTTTTGTGAGGCAATTGGAGTTAAGTGACTTGCCCAGGGTCACACAGCTAGTAAGTGTCAAGTGTCTGAGGTCAGATTTGAATTCAGGTCCTCCTGAATCCAGGGCCGGTGCTTTATCCACTGTACCACCTAGCTGCCCCCGACTTTTTAAAAAAGAGGTAACTAATACATATCCATCCCTATCCTCTACCCCCAGAGTATATCTCATTCAACTGAGCATCTGTTCCAGACAGAACTACTTATAGTACCTTCTCTGGGGAACTTCTCAAGTTTTCACAGGTTGGCTACTGAGGAGGGTGGCTTCTATTCTCAGGTTATGGAGTAATGTCTGTATGGCTACTCCTAATACTGGATCTCACAAGCCCCCACTGGTGGGCTGCCTGTTAAATAGTTAGATACTAGTTATAATTAGCTTTTAAAAATAATAATAAACATTTTTATTTAAAGCTTTGAGTTCCAAATTCTATCCCTCTTTTCCTCCCTTCACTCCCCTCTCCCTGAGGTGGCAAGCAATCAGATATAGGTTATACATATGCAATTATGCAAAAGATTACTGTATTAGTCATTTTGTAGAAGATGAATCAAATAAAAGAAAAATGAAAGCAAATGAAAAATATGCTTCAGTCTGTGTTCAATCAATATCAGTTCTTTCTTTGGAGGTGGATAGTATGCTTCATCATTAGTCCTTTGGGATTGTCTTGGATCTTTGTATTGCTGAGAACAGTCATCATTCACAGTTCTTCATTGAACTATATTGATCTCTCTATGCACAATGTTCTCTTGGTTCTGCTTACTTCACTATGCATCAGTTCATATAAGTCTATCTAGGCTTTTGTGAAATCATCCTGCTTGTCATTTCTTATTGCACAATAGTATTACATCACCATTATATACCACAGTTTATTTAGCCATTCTCCAATTGATGGGCATTCCTTTGATTTCCAATTCTTAGCCACCACAAAAAGAGCTGCTATAAATATTTTTGTATAGATAGGTCTTTTTTTCTTTAGGGGATGTCTTTGGGATATAAACCTAGCAGTGGTGTTGCTGGATCAAAGGGTAGGCACAGTTTTATAGCCCTTTGGGTATAATTCCAAATTGAGCTCCAGAATGGATGGATCCCTTTCACAACTCCACCAAACAGTGGATTAGCATCTCAGTTTTCCCATATCCCCTCCAACATCCAATATTTTCCTTTTTGGTTATATTTGGCACTCTGATAGGTATGAGGTGATATTACAGAATTGTTTTAATTTGCATATAATTAGCTTTTAATAAAGGCATTTTCAAAGAAAACGTAGTATGAATGAGAGTTATAAAACATTTTCCCCATAATCCTGCGGAATACCGTATCACAGAAATAGAAAATGTCTATGGGAATTGTGGGCAAGAATTTGAAGTACAATGGAAGTGAGGCACTCATGTAAGGAGCATATGTGGCTACCGCAATTCTCAGCTCTGGAACTATCAGAGCTTTGATGTCCTTTCTCTTACAGGAATAAGATGACTCTTGTGCAGTGTCTCTGCTAAGTGGACTGTTCATCAGGATTCCCCTAGTTTTGCTTCTCTAACTCTGTCTTGAGTAGATTACAGTTTCTCTTCTTATCTAGCAGAGAGCAAACTCTTTGTATCTACTTATGACTTTTGATGATTACTTCTCTGTACTGATGTCTGTCCAGAATATGTGTGTATGTATGTATGCATGTACTATGTATGAACTCCTCCAACTGTGCCTTACATTCTCTCAAACTTACCCTATCTGTTAAATGGTATATCTTCTGGCTAAGCAGATGAATTACTAGATACTATGACTGATGAGGGAGAGTAGAGGTGAGAAAATCCCTTTAATCCCCACAAAGAGATGTAGTGCAAGGTTGCCTCCTGACTGTTAGTTCTTTCTAATTCAATTTTTCCAGTTCTCAAATATACTAACTTTTAAGGGCTACTTGGGGCAAGCCCATTCTCTGCCAGCCAATGGGAAATGACCCTTCTAATTCAATAAAGGGCTTAACACTTCCTAAAGTGTTAATAACTTGTTAAAGAATTAACTCCTCCTTACTTCTGATTAAATCCTGAGGTGTTAAAACCTCATCAATTTGTGATTACATCCTGAGCCTGGGGAGTGGGGAAATAGGGAGGTCAAATTTCCTATTCTTACATATCTGTGAATTGCAGGATCACAAAATATATACACACTGAGATAGGGATATTAAAACAAGCCTTTCAAAATGTTATTTATAAAGGGAGAGCTTCAATTAATCAGTTGTAGTTGCTGAGTGCCAACAGGGTCACCAGTGCATGCTGGGAGTCAGTGTGTTGTTAAATCCCTTCTTGTAACTATGTGCAGCCTATTCCATAAGTCATTCTAGACCTCTTACACCTGTGTAGGTGATTGCAGAATTAGTTAACAACAGGGTTTGAGAAAAGCTGCTTATATATAAACAATCATTCACAGCCTTGGCTAACTCACAGTGAACAAAAATTTTTTAAAAAATTCTTCTGTAGACTCATTCCCTTCCACAGTCTTTTCTAGAGAACCTAACATGTCTAAGTTTCCAAATCATATAGGCCTCCAGAACCAATATATTGAGCACTTGAAGATAGGGCCTGTTTTGGGATTCTTTATGATCCTGTGTGGGGAAGGTGGTTGATGCAGTGAATAGAGTCCCAGGTTTGGAGTCAGGAAGATTCCTCTTCCTGATTTCAAATCTGGCTTCAGACACTAGCTGTGTGACCCTGGGCAAGTCACTTTACCCTGTTTGTCTCAGTTTCCTCATCTGTCAAATGAGCTGGATAAGGAAATGGCACCAATCCAGTATCTTTGCCAAGAAATCCCCAAATGGGCTCACAAAGAGTAAGACATGACAGAAATGACTGAACAACAACAACAACATGATCCTCTAAACAGTCTGTACAATGATCTAATTTTTGCCTCCATTTATAATATTTCTGCCTTGATCAGGACATAGTATTTCAGTCAGATCAATATTGTAAATGTTCCACCATCTGGGGTCTCTCATTGCCTTCTTCATCCTTACTGGGCAGTATGAGAATTTCCTGAGGTTCAGGTAAAGGTCACTCCTTATAGTTGTGTTTAGATGCATGGGGGTGTGGCTTAGATTTACTTGCAATTTTAGTGGTTTCTATTAACAACCCCTTCCATACCACAACAAACAACACATTTTTTTTTACTATCTTCCATACTTTGTTTTAAACTCACCATTCCAACTCAAATGAAACCATTTATTCTTCATTCTTGTTGTTGTTGTTTGTCCTTCATTCTCAAAGAGAACCATGATGATGTCATGGGATGATGTCATGATTTGTAGTGAATTGGTTTTAAGTAAAATAGGACGGTGCAAAGTCCCTCTCTCCTCCAGAGCCTCATTCTTCCAGAACCATCTGGATGACTGGAGACAGTCCTAGATGTTTCAGGCAATTAGAGTTAAGTGACTTGCCTGGGGTCACACAGCTAGTAAGTATCTGAGATCAGATTTGTACTCAGGTCCTCCTGACTCCAGGGTTGGTGCCCTCCCCACTCCCAAGTTATATATATATATTTTTATGGGGCAATGGGGGTTAAGTGACTTGCCCAGGGTCACACAGCTAGTAAGTGTCAAGTGTCTGAGGCCAGATTTGAACTCAGGTACTCCTGAATTCAGGGCTGGTGCTTTATCCACTGTGCTACCTAGCTGCCCCCCAAGTTACATTTTTTGTTTTGTTTTGTTTTGTTTTTGCGGGGCAATGGGGGTTAAGTGACTTGCCCAGGGTCACACAGCTAGTAAGTGTCAAGTGTCTGAGGCCAGATTTGAACTCAGGTACTCCTGAATCCAGGGCCCGTGCTTTATCCACTGCGCCACCTAGCTGCCCCCCCAAGTTACATTTTAATTTGGTGCAGACTGTACTTAGGAGTATTGTGAGCCTGGTGTTTGACCACTGTGATGTAAAGTACCAGTAAAAGAGACAATGAAATGTAAAGGTTCACCTCTCTGAAACTTTGAATTGGCCCATTTGCCTTGTAAAAAGAGTTTAACTCTTTTAGACTTTGGCCAGCATAAAAGGATTATAAAGAAGTGTATGCCCTTCTTTGCTCTTTTAAGGTAAGAAGCTCCTCAATCGACTTGATTGGATGATAGGGTAGCTAGTCATTTGCTGGCTAAAGTATTGATCATGCCCCCTAATGGTCCTAAGAGAGCAAGCTCTGAGGAGTCAGTTATTATTCACGGGATTCATTTCTGCAAGTTGAGAAAAGAACCAGCCATGGAGGAAGAGCCCAGCACTTGAGAAAGCATTGCTATTTAAGGCCTTCTCCCCAGTCCCTTTTCCAGAGCTCTGGGGGTGAGGGGTGGTGTTTATCTCTGATTAGCAATGATGACATCCAATGGAGCATTCATAGGAGCCAATGCACCCAGAAAAGAACAGGCCCTGAAAGTCCAGCTATAGAGTCCATCTGATCTGTAGAGAGAAGCAGAATCAGAGATTTCAAGAGGAATGACCTGCCTAATATGGACGCTAGATCTGACAGGAGAAGTGTGAGAATAAGAAAAGCCACAGAGGCCTGTAAGTGCCAGAGAGGAAGCAGCTTGTCTTATATCTTCCCCAGGTCTGCGCCTAGTATATTGACTAATGTTCTTTATGTGTTTGATCACTCCTTCCTCCTCCTGTGTCTATATGTGAGAGGGTGAATGCTAGGTGCATGGGAGAGAGATTTCATAATGCTACTCTTTTTAGTATGCTATTCCAATAAATGTAAATCACACTATCGGGGCTCATGAGCTTTAGTTGCAAGAGTATGGGCAGAGAGAATATCTTGAACCTATGGAAGCCATCTCTTGGGGGACCAAACAGTTGGGTAGGTAGGCCAGAAGTGATATTAGAAAAGTAGTCTGCCAACTGAGGGAAAAAGACAAGTCTGGGTTGTATAGATTTGTTGAAAGTTTCCTGGAAGACAGGGACAGAGATTTAGGGAGGAAACTGCTTTGATAGGCTTAGCATCTTTTCCATTGATATCAAACATTCTTGGTGCTGGTCTGGGTGAAAAGAGAACTGACGTTAAGACTATCTTGTTGAAACTTAACTAGGGGCGGCTAGGTGGCACAGTGGATTAAGCACTGGCCCTGGATTCAGGAGTACCTGAGTTCAAATCCAGCCTCAGACACTTGACACTTACTAGCTGTGTGACCCTGGGCAAGTCACTTAACCCCCATTGCCCCGCAAAAAAAAAAAAAGAAAGAGAATAGAACTAAATAAAGCAAATTGAAGAAATCTTTAAAAAAAAAAAAGAAAAGAAACTTAACTCAGCCAGTCAGGAAAACCTATAGGGTATAGGGGAATTGGTTTCAAAATATGGAAAGAACAGGTTTTGAGGGGTGTGGCAAAAATAGAAAAATGTCTATTCCTAATTAAGGAAGATCTGGAGAGGGTCTATGATATCACATGGTGGGCAAGTTTTAGAATGGGTGCTAAGTTTATATCTCAAAGGCATGCAAAAAAAAGAGAGAGAAAGACCTATTTGTAAAAAAATATTTCTAGCAGCTCTTTTTTGTGGTGGCTAAGAATTAGAAATCAGAGATGCCCATCAATTGGAGAATAGCTAAGCAAGCTGTGGTACTTGATTGTAATGGAATATTATTGAGCTATAAAAAATGACAAAGGGGGGTGGAGCCAAGATTGCAGAGGAAAGACATTAAACGCATAGAGCTCTTGATACAATTACCCCCAAAACAGCAATAAAAGAACCCCTGGAACAGAAAACCCCACGAAAATACAGGCTGAGATTATTTTCCAGCCATAGACAGATTAAAGGGGGCCATTCTGAGCTACTAGTAAAGTCCAACCCCGCAATCATGCTGACAGAGACTCCAAGCATGCCTCACCAGAGGAACTTAACCCCTGAGCCTCCAAATCAGCTGAAGCACCAGCGTCTTCTGGAACTGAGCTTGTGGTTGGGTGAGAGGGCTGAATGGCTGGCCGGGGGAGGGGGGAGTGCAGGGGTGTCCTAGGGAGGAATTCAGCTGTCCCTCCCCAGCAGGGAACCAGGAAGAAATCTTGAGTGGTGGGAGGCCCAGGTCGGGGAGGGGCACAGGCGTGTTGAAGCTAAGAACCATTCCACAGAAAGCTTTGTGGGTTGGTTGTTTAGTAAGTAGACTTGAGGTTATTTTTGGACCAGAGAACAGGCTAGGCAAGAGAAAAACCTGCTCTGCCTCAGACTAAAACACCTGGGACTCTCTGAAGCTTGGGATAGTAGTGTAGCCTAGAAGCAGCCCCCCCCCCCAGAGGGGAGTTAAAAGTCAAGTAAAAGACAGCAAGATGAGCAAGAAAAAAAAGTTCAGAACTATAGAAAGTTTATTCAGCAACAAGGAAGATGAAGGTGCACCCTTAGAAGAGGACAACAACCTCAGGGCCCCTATATCCAAAGCTTCCAAGAAAAATATGAACTGGTCTCAGGCCATGGAAGCTCTCAAAAGGGACTTTGAAGAGAAAGTAGGAGAGATAGAAGGAAGATTTAGAGAGAGGGAGAAAAGAATGGAAAGAGAAATGAGAGCAATGCAGGAGAGTCATGAGAAAAAAGTCAACAGCTTGAAAAACCAAATGGAAAAGGAGATACAAAAGCTGACTGAAGAGAATAATTGCCTAAGAATTAGGACTGAACAAATGGAAGCTTACAAGAAATCAAGTTATGGTAAAGCAAATCCAATTGAATGAAAAAATAGAGGGAAATGTAAAATATCTCCTTGGAAAAACAGCTGACCTGGAAAGTAAATCCAGGAGAGATAATTTGAAAATCATTGGACTACCTGAAAAACATGACAAAAATAAGAGCCTAGACATCATCTTCCAAGAAATTGTCAGGGGAAATTCTCCCGACATTCTAGAAGCAGAAGGTAAAATAGAAATTGAAAGAATCCACCAGTCACCTCCTGAAAGAGATCCCAAAAGGAAAACCTCTAGGAATATTATAGCCAAATTCCAGAGCTTCCAGGTCAAGGAGAAGATATTGCAAGCAGCTAGAAAAAAGGAATTTAAATACAGTGGAGCTCCAATGAGGCTAAAACAAGATCTATCAGCATTTACATTAAAGGACCAGAGGGCATGGAATATGATATTCCAAAGGGCAAAGGAACTGGGATTACAACCAAGAATTACATACCCAGCAAAACTGTGTATAATATTTCAGAGGAAAAAATGGGATTTCAATGAAAAAGAGGACTTTCAGGCATTTGTGATGAAAAGACCTGAACTGAATAGAAAACTTGATTTTCAAATACAAGACCCTGGAAAAGCATAAAAAGGTAAACAGGAAAAAGAAACCATGAGGGACATTAAAAGGTTAAACTGTTTAAATTCTTACATGAGATGATAATACTTCCAACTCATAAGAACTTTCTCAGTATGGAATATACAGAGGACACAGATCTGAACTTAATATAAAGGGATGATATCTGTAAAGCATTCATTTTTTATTTATCCTTGTTCTTTGTGGGGCAAACAGGGCGGGGTGTCATGTCTGGGGCTGGATTTGGGCTTGGGGCCTTCTGGGTCCAGGGCTAGTGCTTTGTGTGCCACATAGGTAACACATGATGACATCTTTAAAATAGGGTAGAGGGGTATGAGGAATAGACTGGGGGAGGGGGAAGGGGAGAGGTGGACTGGGGAGAGGTAGCTCACATGAAGGAAACAAGAAAAAAGCTTATGGAGGAGAGGGAAAGAAGGGGAAGGAATAGGGCAGTGTGTGAACCTTACTATCATCAGAATTGGCTCAAAGAGGGAATAACATACATACTCAAGTGGGTATGGTAATATATATTTGGCCCGTGGAAAAGTGGGTGGGGAAGGAGGTAAGTCGGGGGGAGGGTGGGAGAAGAGGGGAAGGAGGGAAGGGAAGTTGGGGGAGGGAGCTGTAAAAAGCAAAATGCTTTTGAGGAAGGTGAAGATGTTCTGCATAACAGCACATGTATGACATATATTGAATTGCTTGATTTCATAGGGAGAGTTGAGGAGGGAGGGAAGAAGAAAAATTTAAGAAAACAGAATTAGCTCAAAGACCTTAACCTCATCAGAGTGGGCTCAAAGAGGGAATAACATACAAACCCAATTGGGATGAGTAATCTATTTAACCCTACAGGAAAGTAGGAGGGTAAGAAGATAAGGAGGTAAGGGTGAATGAAGGGAGGGTAGAGCAGGGGAGGGGGCAGTCAGTAGCAAAACACTTTTGAGGAGGAATAGGGAAAAATAAGATAGAAAATAGAGTAAATATAATTGGAAGGGAATAGAATGGAGGGAAATAGTTATGATGATTGACTACAATGGCAAAACATATGGTATCTACTCTACTGGGTGTGAGAATTGGAGCACTACTCCTTCTGAGAAAGACATTGTGGGAACCAGGGCAGCTCTATCCTGAGGAGAAAGTATGTGACTTAGCGTCCAGAAGGTCAGATAGGTGTCCAGAAGTTACCACCTATCAGTTGTGTCAATCAGTGCTACCAACCAATTAACTTAGAGCTGTGTGTGAGGATGGCCCAGCTTTCTGGTGTCAGAGGGGGCTTCTGGGAGAAGCTGCTGAGAAGCGGGTTGTTTCATTACTGGATTTTGGCTTGGTGGCAGGGGAGGCAGAAGAGGGAGAACTTCATGTGGGCTGTTAGGGAAAGGCAAGTTTTTCTCTCTGGCTATACTGAATAGATCCAAACTTGGGTTTTCCTCTCTCACTCTCTTCACTAACTTCTAATACACTTTAATAAATACTTAAAAGGTTAAACTCTTGCTAAAGCTTCTAATTTAAGGTGACCACCCATTAGATTTTAGTCATCACAGCTAGAATTTTAGACCTTACATGAGCTATTGTGAAGAAAATTCTTTATCAAATTTAAGGTAATATATAAAAGTTATGATGAACAGCATGCTATCAGAAAAACCTGGAAAGACCCACATGAACTGAGGCAGAGAGAAATGTACTGCATACAAAATAACAGCAATAGTGTAAAATGATCTTCTGGGAAGCATGTGGTTATTTTCAGCAAGGCAATGATCCAATATAACTCTAAAGGACTTATGAAAATTGTAGTCCATCTACAGAGAAAGAACTGATGGTATCTGAAAACAGACTGAAACACAGTTTTTTTGACAACTCCTTAATATGAAGTTTTGTTTTTATCTGTTTTCTCTCACAACCTAGCTAACGTAGAGATGTTTTCCATGACTACTCATGTATAACTTACATTGAATTGCTTGAGTTCTTGGGGTGGAGGGTGGGAAGGGAGGGAGGAAGAGAAATTGGAACACAAAGTTTTAAAAAATTGATGTCAAAATTTGCTTTTACATGTAATTTGGAAAATAAAATTCTAAACTAAAAAAAGAGAGAAAGAAATGACAAGCAGGATGATTTCAGAAAGGCCTGGAAAGATTTTTATGAACTAATGTATAGTGAAGTGAGCAGAACCAGTAGAATGTTGTGCACAATGACAGCAATAATATTCAATGAAGAATTGTGAATGACTTAACTATTCTCTGAAATACAATGATCCAAGACAATTCCAAAGGACTAATGATGAAGCATCCTATCCACCTCCAAAGAAAGAAATAATATTGATTGAACACAGACTGAAGCATGCTATTTTTCATTTTCTTTCTTTCATTTTTTTCTTTTATCTGTATCTTATACAAAATGACTAATATGGCAATGTTTTACATAATTGCACATGAATAATCTATTTCTGATTGTTTTCCTTCTCAGAGAGGGAGTAGGGGAAGGAGGGAGGAAAGGAGAGAATTTGGAATTCAAAACTTTAAATTAAAATGTTTATTAAGAAAAAAGCTTTTAGAGTGGGGCCAATGATGTCATTGGGTAAAAGAGACAAGGCAGATGGGAGCAATGGCAGGGTAGTCAGGTTTTGAATGTGATAGATGTGTGCTGCCGTGTCTTATTACTTTGACAGGTAGTATAGCTCCTTACTACTGCAGTGAAAAGATGGACTTTCATAAAGTCCTTCATGCTTTACTGTAGCTCTGAGGCTTTCTGACATTTCACTCTCTGCTAACACCCTGTAATTTATATCTAGTTCAGAGGAGGAGCTGGGCTCCTTCCCCCCGTGCTTACAGCTAACAAAACCATCCATCAACTTCCATGTAATGTCAAGTGGATTTCATCATCCAGTTAGAGATAATGTTGCTTAAAAAAATTTCTCATAAACCAACACTAATGAAAATTTCTGAAGTGTGTATAAGAGGGTAAATACTTGTGTTATTTATAGGCTTTGATTAAATGGTGAGATAAAAGTAACACAGGGAAGATAATGCCCATCAATTCTTTTCATCATTCTCTTTCTCCTTGCACTGGTTTTATATTCTAGGCATGTGGGTGGGCATCAGCTTTCCCTTCTCCCCATTCTGACCCCACAGTTTACTTCTCCTCATCTACTTCATGAAGTTGTCATATTCAGTGTTAATTTGTAAATTCTAGGATAATTTTACAAATGTCAGGGAACTTTGTCTTTTTGGAGGGGAAATGCACGAAATAATAACACCTTTTATTTCTTCTTTTAGTGGGCACTAAGTAGTCATTTGATGGAGTATTACAGTATAGGCTGAGGATTTGTTTAGAATCTAGGGGCATCAAGTTGTATTACCAAAAAATCTTGGCCATTTGTGGAGTGTGATTGAAAGATAGCATCACGAGGAGTAGAGAGAGTGATACACCTGGAGTGAAGAAGACAGTTTCATATCCTACTTCTGCCACACAACTGTGTAACCTTGGAGAAATCACTGAATCTCTTTGACACTCAGGTTCTTGATATCTCAAGTGGGGATAATAATCCTATCATACCATAAAATCCATGCAGGATTTTATTTTATTTTAATTATATATTTATTTATTTTTTGGTGGGGCAATGAGGATTAAGTGACTTGCCCAGGGTCACACAGCTAGTAAGTGTCAAGTATCTGAAGCTGGATTTGAACTCGGGTCCTCCTGAATTCATGGCTGGTGCTTTATCTACTGTGCCACTTAGCTGCCCCCGAGAATTTTATTTTGATAAATTAGGTTGATAAATAAATTAAATAACATCAACAACGACAACAGCAACAATAATAGGTAGCATTTAAATAGAACTTTGGGCAGCTAAGGGACTCAATGGAAAGAGTGCTGAGCACAGAGTCAGGGAGATCTGAATTCAAATCCAGCCTCAGACACTTACTAGCTGTGTGACCCTAAGCAAGTCATTCAACCCTAATTGACCCAGTTTACTTATTTAAGAGATGAACTGGAGAAGGAAATGTTAAACCATTTCAGTATCTTTGCTGAGAAAACCACAAATTGAGTCACAAAGAGTTCGACATGACTGAAATGACTGAACAGCAATATATAACACTTTAAAATATGCAAAGGACTTTATCTATATAATCTCATTTAATCTTCATCTGTGATACAGGTAGTATAATTATCTCCATTTTACAGTTGAGGAGGCAAACTCCAGCAACTATCCCCTCAAGGATCAAATATAAAATTTTACCATTGAAAGCCCTTCACAAGATGGCCTCTTCCTAACTTTTCAGGCTTCTTATTTCTTATGCTGGACATTTCACTAGTTGTCACCCATGCCTGGAATGCTGTCCCTTCTCAGTTCCATTTGTTGGCTTCCCTGGCTTCTTTAAACTCTAGCTAAATGCCCGTCTCCCACAAGAAACCTTTCCCAATCCCCTGTAATGCTAATACCTTCTTTCTATTGATTATCTGCAATTCATCCTCTATATATCTTATTTGTATGTAGTTGTTTTCATGCTGCCTCCCCATTAGACTGAGTTCTTTGAGAGCAGAGACTATCTTTTGTCATTCTTTCTTTGTATCCTCAAAGCATAGAACAGTATCTGGCACATAATAAGCACTTAATAACTACTTATTGACTGAGAGAGGTTAGGTAGCTTGCCCAGGGTCACACAGCTAAGTAAATGCCTGAGGCAGGATTTGAACTCTTCTTGATTCCAAGTCCAGCACTCTTCCCATTGTGTCATGTATGTATGTGTATACATATGTACACACACACACATATATATATATATATATATATATAAATGTATTTGTAAGGGGGTCCCTCTTTCAAATTTTGATAATTTGATGATTGAAAGTAGACATGAATAAAGGCAAATGTGAGACTTGTACATTTAAGAAATACTAAAAATTTGGGGCATCCAGTTGTCTTCAGAAAGAAAGAAAGAGAAGGGGGCAGCTAGGTGGCACAGTGGATAGAGCACTGGCCCTGGAGTCAGGAGTACCTGAGTTCAAATCCAGCCTCAGACACTTAACACTTACTAGCTGTGTGACCCTGGGCAAGTCACTTAACCCCAATTGCCTCACTTAAAAAAAAGAAAAAAAAAAGAAAGAGAAGGGAGGGAGGAAAGGAAGGAAGGAAGGAAGGAAGGAAGAAACCAGTTCTCAGAGTTAAGATATTTATTCAGGGTAAAGAAGACCACAGTGTCTTATTACTCAGCATCTAATTTTCATATGACTAATAGAAGAATTTTAGAGTTGATAGCTGGGAAGCCTCGAACCCTAGCACTGTTTCATGATTATTAGACAAACATATATTGCTATTAAAGCCTGAGTGTGGCACCTGCAGCTAGGTGATACAATGGATTGGACACCTGAGCTGGAGTCAGAAAGATCTGAGTTCAAATCCAACCTCAGATTTTTACTACCTATATGATTTTGGGCAAGTCATTTAACTTCTCTCATCCTCAGTTTCCTCATCTGTAAAAGAGAGATAATATTAGCATCTTCCTTCCAGGGCCATTGTGAAGATCAACTGAGATAATAATTATAAAGTGCTTAGCACGATGCCTGGCACATAGTAAGTGCTATAGAAATCTTAATAATAATAATAATAATAATAATAATAATAATAATAATAATAATAATAATAACTACTTGATATGGCACTACACCCATGCCTTTACATCTGTGTTGGCTTATTTATCCCAACATATATTGACACTGGTGTGTTTGGATGGGGGGTTTCTGAAAGAGAAGCCAACAATAGCCATGACTATACACATGGAACTTACTCTGAGTCCTAGGGGTAACCCTGGTATGAGGGGATACACACCCACTAATCCCCACAGTAGCTCCTAAGCCCTCACTAATATGTTTCTCATGACATTAATCAGTCTTAGTGACATCATGAACTCGAACATGAAACATTTACTAGATGAGAAGACAAAAGCAAGCATAATCATAAGATAACATTTACTCATTAGGAGGTAAGAAACAATGAAAATATAAGGGCAGCTAAGTGGAACAGTAGATGGAGTGCTAGGCCAAGAGTCAGGAAGACTCCTCTTCCTGAGTTTGAATCTGACCTCAGACCCTTACTAGCTGTATAACCTCGGGCAAGTCACTTAACCCTGTTTGCCTCAGTTTGCTCATCTCTAAAATGAAATACAGAAAGAAATGGCAAAGCACTCTGGTATCTTTGCCAAGAAAACCCCCCAAAGGGGTCGCAAAGAGTAAGACATGACTGAAAAATGACTGAGCAGCATCATCATCATAGTCCAACTTGAATCATATTCTCCCACCCAAGCACCCTGTATCTGAGGGAAGGAGGAGGATGGTGAACACACTTACAAGTAAGGAAACCCACAGGCCCAGGCTCACAGATCTTGATTACAGGTTTGAATGTTGATGGTCTCTTTCAGGAGATAGCCTTACTCCTCCGCCCTCACTACTCTCCTGTTGGACCAAGCTGCTTCTCTGCTACTTTGGGGATGATGAAGCAGTCAAACTACATTCTTTTTTTTCTTTTTTTTTTTTTGCAGGGCAATGAGGGTGAAGTGACTTGCCCAGGGTCACACAGCTATTAAGTGTCAAGTGTCTGAGGCGGGATTTGAACTCAGGTCCTTCTGAATCCAGGGCTGGTGCTTTATCCACTGCACCACCTAGCTCCCCTGAAACTACATTCTTTCAATGGAATAGCATCCCTGTGTCTGGCATCTGTAACTTTCCAAGTCTGCTCCCTTGTATAAAGCACACTAAAGCAGTTTTAAGACATTTTAGTGACAAGCAGTCCCTTAAGCTGGAGAACTGCATAGCTCCTTAGATATACTCTTTGGCTTCTGAGGAGTTTCTCCTTCTCAAGCCAGAGAGGATAAGAAAGGACAATGCAATCAAGTCTTCCTTTTCTTAGGCCCTAAAGGACAATACAGACAAGCCAGCCAACTCTTCATCCAGCAGGATTCTGTCTTCTCCAATGAGCTTTTAGGAGCCACAGAACTTTCTGCTCATCCAAACAGTGACCAGAACAGTGAATGAGCCTTGCTGGCTTCCGGCAGCTCTCATAGGTTATTCACTCTGAAGCTTTGCTCCATTGGGCTTCCATCTCTGTGACACATTTCTTTATTCTGGTGGTTTCTCATTCTCCTCATCTCTTCTCATTTCCTATCTGATCTAATGCCTTAAATGAAGGCCTCTTCATGAATAGTGACGCATCTTTAACCCAAGCTAAGAAATCCCCAATTCATCATTCAATCAAGTATAATAAAATAGACAATACACATTTCCCCCATTGTCCCCAAACAGTCCCCCACAATGTCTTTTGATTTACAATTTCTCAGTTATATTCTTCAAAATTTTGAAAATACAGTTATCCCTTCTACACTGCAGGGGTTATGATGCAGCATCACCATGATCCGGAAAATCTGAGGAAAATGTTTTGGCCTTCCCTTTGTACCAGTGAAGAAGTCTGAGTTTTTCTTTTTCTTTTATGGGGTGTTTATAGCACCTTATTGTAAAATTTGGGTAAAGTATTTGGTCGTAGGCTCTGTGTTGTCTTCTGGCTTTCGCATATCATCTGCTGCTTCTACAAAACTCCCCCCAAATTCCCATTTAATTTCTTTTTTCTTTTATTTTCTCTTCTCTTCTCTTCTCTTCTCTTCTCTTCTCTTCTCTTCTCTTCTTTTCTCTTCTCTTCTCTTCTCTTCTCTTCTCTTCTCTTCTCTTCTCTTCTCTTCTCTTCTCTTCTCTTCTCTTCTCTCTCTCTCTTTTTTTTTTTTTGCAGGGCAATGAGAGTTAAGTGACTTCCCTAGGGTCACACAGCTAGTAAGTCCCATTTAATTTCTTATAATGACCTGAGATTTATTGAAACCCATGATGGTGAAAGACAGTGTTGCAATGGATAACTGTAGTCATATATAAATGAGGTGGTGAATAATAATTACTTACAGCTTTTTTCAAAGGTACCTCTGAACGGCTTTCCAGATTCAGTACATTTATCTGAAGGGCTGTTTTCTCTTATGGCTGTAGAACTGTTTCAGGATGCTTTTCTCACACCAATGTGCTTTGTATAAATGTGCTTTCTTTTTAGTAACAAAAATGTCTAAATATGAAGGGGGAAGTAACCTGGTTAAGGTTTATCCAACAGAAATGAGTTTTTGGTGAATATCATGAGTTTGGAGTGAGGTCTATCACTGAAAGGACCCAACTTTGGACATGAGTGTTAAGGAGAGCAGAGAAGAACGTCTAAGTACAAACCTTGAGAACTCATGGAAGAAAGGTTTTTTACTTTTTTCTGTCCTGCTACTTTGGAAATATTTTTCTTAATTGCACATATTAAATCCATATAAAGTTGCTTGCCTTCTCAAGGGAAGGGGCAGTGGGGGAGGGAGGAAAAGTTTTAAAACTTAAATTAAAATTAAATTTAAAAAAATGTTAAGGGTGGCTAGGTGGCTCAGTGAATAAAGCACTGTCCCTGAATTCAGGAGGACCCGAGTTCAAATCCAGCTTCAAACATTTGACACTTACTAGTTGTATGACCCTGGACAAGTTACTTAACCCTCATTTCTCTACAAATAAAAAACATAAAACAAACAAACAAAAACCCTAAACCTAATCTCCAAATTAGAAATGGAAAAAACCATGGATCTCACCAATATAAAAAAATTAATGTTAAAAATTTTGTTTACATGTAATTGAGAAAAATTAAATACAATCTAATGTAAAAAAGAAAGCATATTAAAAATAAATAAAAATAGGGGGCAGGTAGGTGGCACAGTGGATAAAGCACTGACCCTGGATTCAGGAGTACCTGAGTTCAATTCTGGCCTCAGACACTTGACACTTACTAGCTGTGTGACCCTGGGCAAGTCACTTAACCTTCATTGTCCCACAACCCCCCCCCAAAATAAATAAAAATAAAAGAGTCAATAGATCCAGCTAGCTGATTTATTAAATGGAAAACACCAATGGGGAATCAAGAAGCAGAGTGTACACTAGTAAGGCTGTTATCCCCCCTTCTTCTTCCCCCTACCTTGCAGCCCCTGGATTGAACATCTCATGAAAATTCCCTACGTCAGCTACTATAATAAGTGACACTTTCATAGTTGGAGCATTGATGAAAGAATCCCCAAATTAGTGTCTGTCTGATTCAATAATTTTTGTTTAATTCCTAATCAATAGCCTTGCCAGTCTCTCATTCTTGCAGGCTTGAAACATGTTTATCATCTTTAATACAGCCTTCTTCATCCTTATATCCACTTAATCACCAAGTCCTGTCAATTCTTCCTTTGGAAGGGCAAAATCTCTTTCACCTCATCTCTCTACTCTCTGAGTATAGGATCTTGCCATTACTTTAATCCAGGATCTCATCTTTAATATCTGAATTAATAATAATTAATAGTAATAGGCTACATTTATATATCACTTACTATGTACTAGGTACTATGCTAAGCAGTTTATAATTATTACCTCATTTGATCCTTATATCAACCCTGCAAGGTAGGTACTATAATATAATTACTTCATTAGCTACCAGATAATATTTTTTACTCTGATCCTTCCACCCCCCTCAGTCTACCCTGCATACTCCTTTCAGACTAATCTTCATTCAACATCATATTGCTCCCATAATCAAAAACTTTGATTAACTTAAAACATGTACTGATATGCTCTACCTCCTTGCAGAAATTACCTTTTTGTGTCATTAACCCCTTTGAAGATCTCGTGAAACCTATGAAACTGTTCTTAGAATAATCCTCTTGAATGCATAAAATACACAGGATTGCAAAGGAAAACAGTTTTATTGAAATAAGTTCACAGACCCAAAGTTAAGTACCCTCTATTCGAATCCAATGATGTGGAAAATTTAAGGTGCTAGATTTTTGCCATGAATGACTTAAGGGTTGTTGTTGTGTGATGATGTCTTCAAATTGGATGTGGAGTAAAATAATCAGGAATTGTTAAGCCAGAGCTAATTGTTCATACACAGGCTTGACCTCAAATCTCACTCTTTTTCCTTTGTGGTTGTGAGGAGAAAGGACTTCTTTGAGCTGATTCCAAGAGACAAGTGGGGAAGAGGTGTCATTCCTGTCTTCCACCTAGCCATGGGAGTCTCATTTCTTTGTGTTTATTCTTTTCTAATCTTAGGTGAATGAATATTACCAAGAGGAGAGTATCTCGATTGCCAGGGAGATTCAGTCCCATCAGAGATCTGATGAGTAACCTAAGTCTATAGAAGACTCCACAAGAGTGATAGGAGCTGATAGCATTAGAGTAACAGTCCTTCTCTGCAGAGGAGCTGCCCAGCCTAGCAGCAGCTATGCCTAGTTCAGCAACAGATTGACCTAGTACAAAGGAGATGGCTTTTGTGGAGCTAGCCCAGCAAAACAGCTGAGCAACTTGTTCATCACGAATGCCACAGACTGAAGTGAACTCCATAAGGATTCCATAAAGGGTAAAAAGGCCTTGCTAGGGCAGGAGTCAGAAGGTACTCTTTGGCTATACACCCTCTCTACATGTGTGACTAACTACCATTGTACTTTGAATTCAAGTCTACTCTCCTCATAGACTTTGTATAAAAGGGAAAGGAGGGGGCAGTTTGGAAGGAATCTTTTATATCTAATATACTTTTCTGTCAGCTAGACTTTCTCAGGTAAATCTCTAGAAAACTACTGGAGTCAACTGGCTAATGGTTAATGGGGAGAACACCAGTGGGGGCTCATAAACAACAATACTAGAAACCTCCAACCCTTCCAGTCTTTTCCAGTCCCCCTCTGTTTCCAATAAGAATCCTGAGGGAAGTAGTATGCAGTTATCCTTTGGGAATTTGTGAATTCACATATTCCAGTGTGGATGCCAAGCTGGAAGAGGGTCCCAGAAAGAGTGCTACACTGATTTTCAATTTTCTTTGGAATATTCACCAAAGTTGTCCAATTTTGTTTCTTATTAATCCCCAACAAGCATCTTCATAGTTAGTCAGCCTAGTGTCCTCTAATCTAACCCATTGTGTTTATTCTTTTTTTTTGGGGGGGGGGCTGGGCAATGGGGGTTAAGTGACTTGCCCAGGGTCACACAGCTAGTAAGTCAAGTGTCTGAGGCCGGATTTGAACTCAGGTACTCCTGAATCCAAGGCCGGTTCTTTATTCACTGCACCACCTAGCCGCCCCTTTGTTTATTCTTACATAATGGATATTCTTCTCACTCATTTACCAATTGAAATTGTTTGAGGCTCAGTCACAAAATAGTATAGTGACTAGGGTGCCAAGTAGATCTGGGTTCCAGTCATACCTTTTACACATACTTATTGTGTGACCCTGAACAAATAACTAAACCTTTCATTCCATTATGTATGCTTCACATGCCCTCTAGAAATTCACCAGAATACCAGAGATTTCACTCTGTGGGGATGTTGCTATCTGACTTTCCATAGTGCATGTACCTAGTAATTTTTTCTGTCCTATTTTTCTCCTCTTATTCTTGCTCTGAGATCAATAATCAGATAAATACTATCATTATTATTAGGAAGGGCATGGCAATCTACTGTCTTATGTCCTTACTTACAAGGTTTATGACAAAATACACCAAAACTCCTTTCTTTGGCCACTCTTTGGCTATTTGGAATAATGAGTTTGCAGAATAGTTCATATTGGCTGTAACAGAAAGGGTGTGAAGGGAAATAATGTGAAATAACTCTGAAAGGTACACTGGAACTAAATTCTAAACAATGTAAATGCCAACCTGAAGTTTGTATTTTAATCTAGAACAATAGGGAATTCTTGAGCAGGGGAGTCACATGGTATGACTTATGTTTAAGGAATATTATTTTGGCAATCACATGGAGGATAAATTACAGCGGAAAGCAACTGGAAACGGGGAGTCCAATCAGAAGGCCATTGCAATAGCTGAAGTGAGAGGTGATGAAGGCCTAAAATAGGGTGGTGGCTATGAAATTGGAAACAAAGGCAAGAAATGGAATAGTTGAGGTAGAGTGAGGTTGTACATCTGGTATCTGGAAGGGTGATGGTACCCTTGACAGAAGTAGGAAATTTTACAGTTTGGGAAGGTTTAAGGAGTAAGATAACAAATTCCATTTTAGACATGTTGACTGTGAGATACCAATGGGCCATCCAATTTAGTAATGTCCAAGGAGTGATGGGAGATATTAGTGCTGGATATAGAAATCTGTAAGTCATTTCTATAAAGATAATAATGGGATCCATGGGAGCTGAGGACATCATGAAGAGAGATAGTATATAAAGAGAATAGAAAAAAGATTCAAAAGAGTATCTTGGGTAAATGCCTAAAACTAGGGGGCATGACAGGGGTAATGATCCTGCAAAAGAGATGGAGGAGTGGTCATACAGGTAGAGGGAGGAGAGAGACAGAGTGAGAACAAGAGTGAGAGTGAGAGAGAGACAGAGACAGAAAGAAAGAGAGACAGAGACAGAAAGAGAGAGAGACAGAGAGGCAGAGAGATAAAGATACACAAAGACAGAGAAGAAGAAAAAGAAGAAAAATCCTGAGAGAAAAGAGTATCCAGATAATCAACAATGTCAGTCATTGCCGAAAGGTAAAGAAGGATGAAGATAGAAAATAACATTAGATCTGGCAATTAAGAGATCATTGATAACTTTTCAGAGAACAGTTTTTGTTGAATGATGAAGTCAGAAGATAGAGGTCAAGAAGTTAATCTGTGTGGGGCTAGAGGGAGTTGGTGGGTAATGATAATAATGCAAAAAAGAAGAAAAGAAAGAATGAAAAGAGCATCAAAGAAACATTAAACAACACGTATAAGAGAGCAGAAAGAAGTTTACAAAGGGGCATAGACAAATAGTTCCATTTTGTTACTATCATGTTAAGTTTAATTTGTATTTTTTAAAACTAAAAAAATGGAAGTTCATAATTTCATATAAAAATAATAAGTTGGAGGAAAGAGAGTAAGAGGACACGTGGACTTTTTTTCTTGAAGTTATACTTGAAGGGGAGGACACACACACACACACACACACACACACACACACACACACACAAGAATGATAGCCTAAGAAGATGGCAAGATCAAGTGAAGGGATTTTAATGGTGGAGGAGAACTGATCATTTTTGGAGGCACCATGGAAGAATCTAATAGGTGGAGAGAGATTGAAGATTACAACTAAGTTAATTATTGAAAATTTAAACTACTAGAGAAGATGGGAAAGGATAGGATCAAGGGTGTAAGTCAAGGAGTTAGCCTTTGGAAGAATGGGTCACCCTTTCATCAGAGCTTGGCATAAATTGGGAGCAAATGGTGGGTGGTGTTGAAGGACTGAGACATGGGGTAGAAGAGAAGAGAAAACTCACAGTGGGTGGCCACTGTTTTCTCAGTAAAGCAATTCTGTTCCTCTGCTGGGAGGGGGAGAAGGGGATATGGTGATGTGGGAGGCCCAAGAAAAGGAGGACAGAAGGTTTGAAACAGGTGCTGTGGGACATGTGGATAGGCAATTAGGGGAGAATAAAAGGATTTCTGTGTAATATTGAGAACCCAGTTGAAATAAGTTAAAATAAATCATGCTATGCCTTCTTTCTGAAGTGCCTGGCAGCTTGTGAACAGCTCTCAAGGAGAAAGCAAATGATATTGGTACTTAAGGTTGGTGTTAGAAGACATGACAGGGGATAGGAAAGAGGAGAAAGGTATATAAGAATATATGATAGTGTATAATAGAAATGGACAACAATAGGACAACTGTGAGAAAACTAGGGGCAGAGTAGGGATGATGGACAAAGAGATGAATGGGGAGGGTGACTGGAAAATGGAGATAATAGTATCTACTTCACACTTTGTGATGATTCAATGGGATAATGTTAAGTATTTTGCAAACCTTGAAGTGCTATATAAATGTTAGTGGCTGTTATTAATAGTAGCATTAGTGGTGGTGGTGGTGGTGGTGGTGGTGGTGGTTGTAGCAGTAGCAATAGCATTAAAAAAATACTCCCATACAGGTCCCCTCATCCCTATGAGAGTGGGAATGTCAAAGCTTGAAACAAAGCTCCTTAGAGACAGTTTCCATTCGAGTGGCTTTGACACTTGTTCCTGTGTGGTTTCATTTGTTAATCAAGAGAAGCCCTCTCAGGGAAGAGAATGGAAAAATAAAGAATGAGGAGGCTTGGCTTAGTTTAGAAACTAGGTCAACCTGCAAATGCTAAGAGCTTCGGTGTCTTTTTATCGAAGTGCCCTGTTCAAAGCGATGAAGGTAAAGAATGAAGGTGGCAGTGAGGGTTTGTGTTCTCAAGTAGAAATAAGACTCATCATCAACAGTTCTGCTAATTTCCTCCTTTGGCTCTCTGACTGAATTAATGGAATCAGGGTAGGTTCATTCACATCAGCATCTAGTGAGACCCAGAGGCTGCTGGTAGATTATGTTCCTTTGGAAAGTGGGTACATTATTTCCATTGCATTGTTATTTCCAGATCCTTTGAGGTTCTTGTGTCGTGTGTGTGTGTGTGTGTGTGTGTGTGTGTGTGTGTGTGTGTGTGTGTGTGTGTGTGTGTAGAGTGAGCTGGGGGAAGAGAAGGGAATAAGCATTTTCATGATACCTTGTGCTAAGGAGGTTACAAATTTCCTATTTGATCTTCATGAGAAGCCTAAGACATGGGTTATTTTACAGCTGAGGAAACTGAGGCAAACATGTTTTAAGTGCCTTGTTTGGGGTCAGATGGTTGGTTGAGTGTTGATAGCCAATCTAAACTCAAGTCTTCCTGACTCCAGGTCTAGCACTCCATGTGCTACACCACCTAGCTAACTCAGGCAGTCTTTTTATTTCTATTATTAAGATAGAGTTTGCTTATTGTCATAAAATCCTTTATTGTTCATTTTTATATTTTCAGATATCTTTATTGTCTCTTTTTCCTGTTATCTTTTCAGGTTTCTGCATTTGTGATTCAGTATTTGATCAGTCTAACTCAAGTTAGACAAACGCTCTTCCCTAGTGAACTGGCCAATCAGAGACCATTATTTGGACTCAGAAAAATAACAGATTTGGGAAGGCTGTTCCGGGCAAGCCTCCCTCAGGCTTGTGAGTTCAGGTTCTATGTTAGAATGAAAGGAGACATTCCTGATCCATTCAACAGTTAACAAAAGGAGGTTTACTTAGCAATGGATATCAAACAACTATGTTCCAGCACATAGTTTGGGTAGATCCAGGCCTTCTCCTTTCTACATGGAAACACATCTGGTCAACAGGGCAGGGTGTGGTGACTTGCAAGGTCTGGAGACATTTGTCAAGTCTGAAGGGCCCCAAACCCATGTGTCTGGGCTTTTTTATCCCCTTAGGTGATCAGAAAGCCATATGAATATGGCCAGAGGCTACCAGGAAATTGCATTGAAGTTGAAATTCCAGGGACAGCTTTGTTAACTTTTAGGGGAAAAAACTAGTTTAACCCATTTTTTAGGGGAAGGAAGGAGTCCTGGTACATATTAGTGTCTTATTTCATACCACCCCATGGTGACAAGATCTTAAGGATTTTCTATATCTTCTACTATTTAAATGTGTTTAGGGATTTTATTAAACAATCTTATTAGCATAGGAAAAGGGAGAAGGGGGAGGAAAAAAACAGACACAGAACTTCAATAACAAAACATTTTTTTAGCAGCACCCTACCCCTTATCCCCCAAGGAATCATCATAAAGAAAAAGAAGGAAAAAAAAAATATGTGCAAGAAAACAAAGCTAGAAATCTTTGTTTTTTTTTCTCTTCTTCCTTATGAAGAATTAAAGCTCCAATATCAACAACCTAATCCATGTGGTAGGTGATGCCACATCTCTGCAGTTCACATTTCCTGACAAAAGGAGGTCACTGTGACCATCTGTAGTAGAGGCTAAGAGGTCATAAGCCTCCTGCATGCACCCTGTCCTGGGATCTAAAGTGATGCCAACACTCTTCCAATATCACTACTCACTCAGTGTTCTTTGGCTCACTCACCAAAACCTCTCCTTTCTTGAAAGCAACATCAGGGACATGATCTGAGGACTTTACTCCCTTAGAGGCCTCCAAGGAGGGGCTTCCCTCTTCTATAGGGGTTAAATAAGGATTGTCCCAAACCTTCATCAAGAGATTCAGAATTACCATCAAATCATCTATGGGCTCTCCTTTCCTCCAAATAAATATACTTTTACAGTTGTTGTTTGTTCTTCATTCTCAAAGAGGACCATGACATCAGGAGGTGATTTCATGACCTCCAATGAATTGGGTTTAAGTGAGAGAGGGCTGTGCAAAGTCACCAGCCTCATTCTCTCCTCCAGAGCTACCTGGGTCTAGTGACCAAGACATCAGGATGACTGGAGATGGCCCTAGATGTTTAAAGAAATTGGGGTTAAGTGACTTGCCCAGGGTCACACAACTAATAAGTGTCAAGTGTCTGAGGCTGGATTTGAACTCAGGTCCTCCTGACTGCAAGGCAGGTGCTCTATCTACTGTGCCACCTAGCTGCCCTCAGACACTTTTACAGTAGTTATATTGGGACAGCTTTACCTCCCCCTGCTGTTAGCAAACAAGGCAGCTCCCAGCAATCGGTACCCCTTGGTCCAACTAGTATTCTGGGAACCATCCCAGAGGAAAAGAAGCCTGACAACTGAGGGAGACTTGAGCTATTTCTCTAGGATTTACATAGTCTTCTGAATGGTCAAGAACCTTGAAGCTAAGGTAACTTCTGAGGGAGGAATAAGGAAGGGCCAGGGAGGGTCAGACAGGACTATGGCCGCTAACAGTTTATTCTTATTTTTTTTTAATCATAAGAGTATTTTATTGTTTTCCAGTTACATGTAAAGATAGTTTTCAACATTTGTTTTCATAAGATTTTTAGTTCCAAATTTTTCTCCCTTCCTCTCTTCCTTCCCCCCAGGTTATATATGTACAGTCACATTAAACATATTTCTGCATTAGTCATGTTGTGAAAGAAGAATCAGAACAAAAGGGGAAAACCTCAAAAAAGAAAAAAAAAGTAGAAACAGTATGGTTCAATCTGCATTCAGAATCCACAGTTGTTTTTTCTGGATGTAGAGAACATTTTCCATCATGAGTTCTTTGGAATTATCTTCCATCATTGCACTGCTGAGAAGAGCTAAGTCTCTCACAGTTGGTCATCACACAATGTTGCTGTTACTGTGTACAATGTTCTCCTGGTTCTGCTCACTTCACTCAGCATCAGTCCACTTAAGTCTTTCCAGGTTTTTCTGAAATCTGCCCTAGCACTCTTAGTTATGGATATCAAATGGTTCCATGACCAACACAACATCATTATCCCAAAGTCCAGGTTGGCAATGGATTCACTCCCCAATCTCTACTGCTTTTTTAAAAAAATTAAGTGGAGCTCTGATGGCTATTTACAAGTCCCTTAAACAACTGTATGCTGTAAGAGGTATTAACAAAATACCTCCATTGGTCCTAGCTCCAAAGGGGAGAGCCTTTGAGTTTTTTTCTGTGTTCTCCAGGCACCAACTACTTGACCAGTCTCATGGCCATGGCCCAGGAATCAGTGTAATTGAAAATTTTTCTCTGCACTATTCCTCAAGGTTCTCTCACATACCAACCTATGACCTGGAGTTGAGCCTCCTAGGAAGATTAGCCAGAACCCCCATTTCCTAGGGCAAGAATAGACAAATCCCGATTCAGAGGGCTAAATCTACATATAGCCTATGAACTAAGAATGGCTTTCACATTTTAAAATAAAGTTTTATTGTATTTAAACACATAAAAATCATTCTTAGTTGAAGCTAAACAATAACAGGTGGCCAAAACAGGAAGTAGCAGGATTTTGCCCTTGGGGCCTAGTTTGGCATCCCATCCCTTAGAGTGTTCCCTGTTACCAGATGAGAGGTTGTTAGAATCCAGTTGCACAAGCCTTTCTTATAGCAAGTGGAACCATCAGGAAACCTGGCAAGATAGCACTCCTCAGGAGACAGATCTTATAGATAGGGGCCCACTGGACTAGAGGAGGAGGTAGGATTCTAGACCTTGGCATGGAGACCTTTCTCCCTGGGAGTCACAATCTGTTTGTGAAGAGGGCTAACACCAGAGGGACCCAGCAAGGCCATCTTATATCACCCAATCCAAAATAAAGAATTCTGGAAAAAGACTATGATGCATATCATCTGTGAAGTAGCAACTAGGGGCCAGTAACAGGCAAGCAACTACTTTTCAAAAGTGGCATAATGAGTGGTTGCTTTGGGAAATTTGTAGCTTGGGAAGCCCAACAGTTACTTATACTAATGACTCCCTTGTGCTTTCAAAAGCCTGATTTTTATGGACAGTCTAATCTTTATGAACAGAGACCTCCCAAAACATGGGCATAAGGGATATAAGGGCCCAAAGGGAGAGACTTCTGGACAGCCTGATTTATATCTTCCAGGGTCTCAGCTTGTTCTAAGCTCCACTTGAAAGGAGAAGACTTGAAGGTGACTCAGTAAATGGGGGATACCCAAGGGGGGAATATTTTCTTTAAAACCTGGAGTCCAATAAATCTTTGGACCTCCTTCTTAAACTGTGGGGAAGTATCAGTAGATTATTCTAGACTGTGGCTGGAATCCTCTTGGTTTTCTTCAACCAATGTATTTCCCCAAATTTGACTGAGGGTGCTGGACCCTGGATTTTCTTAGGGTTGATTTCCTACCAATTGTTCCTCATATGGGTCATCATTTGACTCAGTCAAGTTCATGTCATCAATGTGGTTGCATACATGAATGTCCTTGGGAAGGAAAGCCTCTATGAGGTCTCTGTCCACTCTAATGTAGCAACGTTAGGGGAAGTTCAGGCAATCTTGGAGAAGGATAGTGAAAGTAGACTGGAATCCTTCCCATGTGAAAGCAAAGTGACTGACTAATACCTGTCACAGAAATAGAGGGGAGGAAAAGGCATCTAGAACAATCTAGAACACTACTTAGACTACCTGGTCAACAACATTTATGAGATCAGGAACAGCTATAGCCAAGGCGATGACCACTTTGTTCAACTCTTTATAGACCATAATAATTGACAGATGACATTTGCCTTCCTCACCAGCAACACAAGTTTGTACAAACTATACAAACTAAGGGGTAGCAAGGTGGTGCAGTGGATAGAGCACCAGCCTTGGAGTCATGGAGAACCTGAGTTTAAATCCACCCCAAGACACTTACTAGCTATGTGACCTTGGCCAAGTCACTTGACACCAATTGCCTCAAAATCTAATTCTCTTTTCCTTTGTATTTTTCCTCCCTCACTCCTCAACCCTTCCTATGAAATCAAGCAATTCAATATGTCATACATGTAAAGTTATGCAGAACATTTTCACCTTCCTCGAAAGTATTTTGCTTTTTACTGCTCCCTCCCCCAATCTGCCCTTCCCTCCTTCCCCTTTTCTCCCCCCACCCTTATCTTCTTCCCCTCCCACTTTCCATCAAGGCTAAATATATTACTATTCCCACTTGAGTATGTAGGTTATTCCTTTTTTGAGCCAATTCTGATGATAGTAAGATTCACTCCCTCCCCCACTCCTTCCCCCTCTTCCCCTCCCCTCCATAAACTTTTTCTTGTTTCCTTCATGTGAGCTACCTCTCCCCAATCCACCTCTCCCCTTCCCCCTTCCCTTCCCCCTCCCCCAGTGCATTCCTCTTACCCCTCAACCCTATTTTAAAGATGTCATCATGTGTTAGCTAGGTGGCATAGTGGGCAAAGCACCAGCCCTGAACCCAGGAGACTCTGAGCCCAAATCCAGCCCCATACATAAGACACCCCACCCTGCTTGCCCCACAAAGAACAAGGATAAACAAAAAATAAATGCTTTACAGATATCATCCCTTCATATTCAGTTCAGATCTGTGTCCTCTGTCTAAGTGTATTCCTTTCAACTACCTGAATACTGAGAAAGTTCTTATGAGTTTGAAGTATTATCTTCCCATGTAGGAATGTAAACATTTTAATCTTTTAATATCCTTCTTGATTTCTCTTTCTTGTTTACCTTTTTATGTTTCTCTAGTGTCTCTTATTTGAAAGTCAAATTTTCTATTCGGTTCAGGTTTTTTCATCACAAATGCCTGAAAGTCCTCTTTTTCACTGAAGTCCCATTTTTTCCTCTGAAAGATTATAATCAGTTTTGCTGGGTACATGATTCTTGGCTGTAGTCCCAGTTCTTTTGCCCTGTGTAATATCATATTCCATGCCCTCTGGTCCTTTAATGTAGATGCTGCTAGATCTTGTTTTATTCTTATTGTAGCTCCACTGTATTTGGATTCTTTTTTTCTAGCTGCTTGCAATATTTTCTCCTTGACCTGGGAGCTCTGGAATTTGGCTATAATATTCCTAGAGGTTTTCCTTTTGGGATCTTTTTCAGGAGGTGATTGGTGTATTCTTTCAATTTCTATTTTACCTTCTGCTTCTAGAATATCAGGGCAATTTTCCCTGACATTTTCTTGGAAGATAATGTCCAAGCTCTTATTTTGGTCATGGTTTTCAGGTAGTCGAATGATTTTCAAATTATCTCTCATAATCCAGGTCAGCTATTTTTTCCAAAGAGCTATTTAATATTGCCCTCTATTTTTTATTCATTTGGATTTGCTTTAATGTGTCTTGGTTTCCATTTGTCACTAGTTTCCATTTGTTGAATCTTAATTCTTAGGCAATAATTTTCTTTAGAGAGCTTTTGTATCCCCTTTTCCATTTGGCTTTTTAAGCTGTTGACATTTTTCTCATGACTTTCCTGCATTGCTCTCATTTCTCTTTCCATTCTTTCCTCCAACTCTCTAAATCTTCCTTCTCTCTCTCCTACTTTCTCTTCAAAGTCCCTTTTGACCATTTCCATGGCCTGAGACCAATTCATATTTTTCTTGGAAGCTTTGGATGTAGGGGCCCTGAGGGGCACCTTGATCTTCCTTGTTGCTAAATAAATTTTCTACAGTTCTGAACTTTTTTTTCTTGCTCATCTTGCTATCTTTTACTTGACTTTTAACTCCCTCTTACAGTGGGGCCCTACTTCCAATCTACACTGTCCCAAGCTTCAGAGGGTCTCAGGTGTTTGGGTTTGAGGGAGGGCAGGTTTTTCTCTTGCCTGGCCTGTTCTCTGTTCTCTAACTAACTCACTATCTGTATCTATCTATCTATCTATCTATCTATCTATCTATCTATCTATCTATCTATCTATCTATCTATCATCTCCTCAAATCTCTGATTAAACTATTAGTTTTTGATTTGAAGTTTTGAGATGATAATCTCACAACAGTAAGTCAGGGTGATGTATTGGGCAAAGTGATCCCCAGCTCAGGAGGGCCTTGGTTAAAAAAAAAATCAATAAATCAATACACATTTATTAAGCACCTACTATGTGCTAGGTACTATACTGAGTGGTTAGGGGTACAAAAAAGGCAAAAGACAGGCTTTGCTCTCTTGTTGAGCTAATGACCGAATGGGGAAGACAATATGCAAACAAATATATACAAAACAAGCTATATTCAAAATAAATAGGAGGTAGTTAACAGAGAGGGAAGGCACTGGAATGAAGAGGAATTGGGGAAGGCTTCCTGTAGAAGGTTAGGTTTGAGTTTGAATAAGTTCCAGGGAAGTCAATAGTTGGAATAGAGAAAGAGAGCATTCCAGGCATATGGAACAGCTAGAGAAAATACCTGGAGCAGAGAGATGGAGTGTCTTGTTTGTGGAAGAGCTTGGAAGTGTGGTAAAAAACGGAAGTTTTAGCTTAATCATTTGAGAGTTGAGTGCATGTTATTGAAGCGGCTTTTGAAGGACTGCCCTTTTGGGGAGGAGACCGTGATGAAGGGCGGATGCTGGCAAAGCATGCTGTACTTCCTGGACGCCACCTTAAAACTGAGAGTGGAACAGACGTTTGCTCTCTGTCTCACTGACTCTGGCTTCTCAGCTTAGTGTGGCACACGCGTTTGGCTCTGGTTCTCGGCCTGGTAGACAGTTTTGGGATTTGGTGAGCTTTATAAAAGAATATAGACTAAGCTTAGATCTAAGATTATTCATTTGTATTTCTACTTTCCTATTTCCCTAATCGGTATCACCTGTTTGTTGTCTAATTAATTCCCAAACAATAAAAGCTAATCCCTCACTGATTAAAGCTCAGAGGCTTCTTTTTCTTAGTGGTCTGGGAGATATATATATATATAAGAGAAAAGTTAAAGGGGGAGTTTAATGCTCTTATATCCAATTTTAAATCTCACAGTTTTGGTGACCATGAAGGGACCTCCAATTGTGAGGAAAAATCCATCCTCTTCTCAATAATTCTCAGGAACTCAGCAGTGAAGTGACAAAGGCTTTATTTTCTTCTCATGAGGAGGCACCCTAGTGTGCAGCTAGTGGGTGCCCAGAAAGGGGGCTCGCAGGCCCTGTTCTATACCCTAGTCCCTAACGAAAATGAACCTCGCCCTTTTTCATCACTGGTGGGGTTACCATCTACGTGCAAAAACTAGCTAATCGGAATGCAGTATTCCCAAACCTCTTCCTCCTTTGGGCATAACTCAGGAGTGGACCTTATACTTCCTTATATGGACACAACTCTGGAGCGGACCTTATTGAGACCAGGGCTCCTTGAACCATGTGACCTTGCTAACCTGAGGGGGAGGAGGGGATCTTATCCTACACAAATCATTTAACCTCTGATGATAATAGCACCCACCTCCTAGGACTGTTGTGAAAATCAAATAAGATAATATTGGTTGGTGCTTGGAACAATACCTGACACTTAGTAAGTGGTTAGTAAATGGTTGTTTCTATCCTTCCTCCTTTCAACTGTCCATCTGTTCCTCTACCAAATCCTACTGATCCTTTAAAGGCAAACTCAGATAGTATTCTTCTCAGAATTATCTTCTCTGAGCAGCACAGTCTGCCCTCATCAAGCTCCCCACTTTTCTGAACTTTCTGAAAGCACTGAGACATTCTAGATTCCATACAACTTTGTACTGTTACATATATTGTTACATAAAATCTGTGGAACTGTGGGCCCCATTCTCTCTTGTTACTTATTTGTTGTTACTTATTACTTGTTTCATTATTTGTTCATTATTGTCTTTGTGGTTTCATCATTTTTCAATCTTTTCTGACTCTTTGTGACCTGATTTTTTTTTTTGGGGGGGGGGGGGGGTGTCAGATACAGCAATGGTTTGCCATTTCCTTCTCCAGCACATTTTACAGATGAGACAGATTGATTGACTTTCCCAGGGTCACACAGCTAGTGAGTATCTGAGGCTGGATTTGAACTCAGGAAGATGAGTTTTCCTGACTCCAAACCTGTTTCCACCATACCATCTAGCTGCAATTGTCTTTTTAGCCTCTTACTATATCCCCAGTGCTTAGCACAGTGCCTGGCTCATAGTCGGAATTTAATACACTTTTATTGATTGACTGTTAGTCATTTCCTCAAATAGATTGTAAAATCCTCTAAGGTAAGAATTCTGTTTTACAAATCTTAACACTCTAGGGTGTCTAGTGCTATTCTGAGCACATCATAGGTATCAAGTAAACACTTGCTGACTTTTTGAAAAAAGGCGAGGAACTCATTTGTTTTTATTAACCATGCATAGATTTCACTCCTTACTGGCAGACTTATACAAAAGATTTGTTTGTCATTTCTTTTTTTTTTTCATACATTTAGAACTTGAAGGGATGTTAAGTGCCATATATTTCAACTCCCTTGTTTTACAGAGAAGCTGAGGTGAACAGAAGTTATGTGACTTGTCCAAGTTCATACAGGTAGTAAGCTGGGATTCGAACTCACTAAACCCAGTACTATTTTCTACTGTAGTATTTTGCCACTCTTGGATAGCAAAACAAGGCATTTGGGTGGGTTTTTTTTGGGGGGGGGTGGAGTAATGAGGGTTAAGTGACTTGCCAAGGGTCACACAGCTAGTAAGTGTCAAGTATCTGGGTCTGGATTTAAACTCAGGTCCTCCTGAATCCAGGTCCCATGCTTTATCCACTGCACCACCTAGCTACCCCCCACCTAGCTGTTTCTGGGTGTTGTTTGTTTTTAAAATATTGTTCAATTTTCTTTTTTGTTCCCCCCAAGATATCAAGAAGTAATTAGCTTTTACATTTTCAATACTTGTTCGGGAAGCTGATTTTTCAAAAGCTTAAAAAATATAATTTATGGGCTTACAGAACTTATGGATCAGATGTGAATTTTCTGTATTTCTGTTAAATAATATTCATGTAACTTCTAGTACATTTAAATTTTCTTCTCATACTCAGTGACATATAATATTACCATGTGACTTTCAGACTTTTCAAATAAATATTTGTTTTATTCTTTCTCAAATTATTATTTTCCCCAAACACTTGAGCAAACCACACATACTTGGCTTCGGCTTTTTTTCTGGGCCTCATGGGTGGGAGTGGAAATATTACATTTACTGTTAAGACAAAAGGGTGAACAGCAGTTAGGAAGGAAAATAAAATGTAGGAAGACAGGGCTATCAAGAGCACATCTCGCCTTGTAATTTCAGCAGAAAAAGAAATAGTACCAAGAGCACAAAGTAAATAGAAAACCTCAGAAACCAACCTGTCATTTGACTAACATTGACAGATTCCTTCCCCCCCCCCCCCAAGTTTCTTCATACCCTAGAATTGCTCCTTCCTTGGCTCATAAAAATCACAAACCTCTGCTCTTCTCTTTTTTATTGACTTTCTTTTCACCCTCAGCCAATAACCTACAAGCATTTTTATCCTTTAGATCATCCCCCCACCCCCAGCAGATTCTTTGCCATTTTTTCCCACTGTCTACAACGAACTCCCCATTCCACTCCCTGCTGGCTTCCACTGGTACACTCCCATGGCAACCATTTGCCATTTCCAAATGCTCATGAATCTCCTGTTTCTTCAGGATGCTTCCTGATTATTATTTTTTTATTCATTGAATTAAATAGCAGCTTCCTCATAGGCTAAAATAGAAATAAAGCCTTTTAGATGCATTTAATCCAATAGCTCACCTTATACAACCTGCAGAGAAGTGCCTGATAACTAATTTGCTAAAAAGTACTTATGGTAGAACCTTTAAAAAGTCTTTAGGCTCCAGAAGTCTCCAGCCTACTTATACTCACCTCATAAAGCTGCTAAGCCCAAAGCTTCTTAACCTATTTAGTCTCATGGACTCTTTTGGAAGTCTGGTAAGGATTATGGACCCCTTCTCAGGATAATGCTTTTAAATTGGAGAAACAGGGGGCAGCTAGGTGGTGCAGGGGATAAAGCACCAGCCTTGGATTCAGGAGGACCTGAGTTCAAATTTGACCTCAGACAATTGACACTAACTGTGTGATTCTGGGCAAATCTCTTAACCCTCATTGCCCTACAAAAATAAAATGAAATAAAATAATAATAAAAAATAGGTGGAGAAACATAAAATTTCAGTGAGAGATTAATGAAAATAAAGATGTCATTTTGACCCCCATCCAAGTTCAGGGACTAGAAACTCCTGGTCTAAACCACCTCCTCATCCTCATTTTATTGATGAGGAAATGTTTGTGTGTTTAAAAAACCAAACCAAACATCAGTCCCATTGTTTGTTTTGTCTAGATTTGTTATAGGGTTTTGATGCTGGCATACTGCTTATAAGGATTCTGTGAAGGCATGAAATTGTTTTTCTCACGTGTCCCAGCTTATTATTGATGAGTTCATGGTGGAAGGGAAGGTGAGATGAGGTTAGAGGGGACAGAAGGCAAACAAAAGCCAGAATAAAAACTCAGGTAAATCATTGGAATAGTGTAACTGGAATGGGGAAGAAGGTCATGGGAAGACTGCTTAGGATTTAATTGAGACTTCAGTAATCTGGTCGCTTCAGGGGGTCAGCACCCTGGGAAGTTCACTGCAGGCCCAGTTGTTAAACCCACTGGGATTAGTAGCATGAAACAGGACATAGGGGGACATTTTCTTTATCTCCCAGAGAAGGGGTGGAATGAATCAGAACACACCAATATTTAGGACAGATCTGCTACTCTACAGTGTCTGGAACATAGGGGGCACTTAATCAATGCTTTGTGATTGACTGAAATCCAAATTCCATGTGGAGACCTCTGGTACATCTCTCTGTGGTGGGAAGGAACACCATTCCACTTTGAATAGCTTTAATTGTTAGGAAAGGTTTCTTTTTATCAAACCAAAATCTGCTTCTCTGCAACTCTCTCCGTCCCCCCCTTCCCCCCCTCCATTCCTGGTACCTTCTAGGACATCATGGAACAAGTAAAATGTTCTTCCATGTGACAGCCTTTCAAATACTTGGAGATAGTTATTATGTCTCCTATGAATTTTCTTCTCCAGGATAAACACCCATAGTTCCTTCAAACAATCTTTGAATAGTAAGGTCACTTTCTTCTGGACACACTCCAGTTTATCACAAACCTTTTTTTCTTTAAAAACTTTTTTTTTAAATTTCGAGTTTCACAAATAACCCACCCTCCAAAAGAGAATATTTCTATATGCAACATAGAACAGAAAAAAGAGGATCATATGTGAGAATATAAATCTCTATTATATACAGATTGTTTTAAAAAGATATATAATATGTATAACATCACTTTTAAAGCTATCCTTTTTGTCTGTTTCCTTCTGAACTTCTTTCTGTTTTCTTCTGTGGATTTAAAAACCTACTTGAATAATCCTCTTTTCTTTCTTTTCTTTTTTTTTCTTTGGCAACATTATCATTAGCTCCCATCTCCCTTGAAAATTCCTCCCATAAATGTAAAAAAGAGAGGCACAATTCTTGTAAATAATAAGCATAGTCAAAGAAAACAAATCCACACATTTTTCTATATGCAAAATTTGTTATGTTTGATCATTGGTTCTTCCCACTCCCCTCCCTCCTCACCCCAGGGCAATGGGGGTTGAGTGGTCATACAGCTAGTAGATGTCAAGTGTCTGAGACCAGATTTGAACTCAGGTCCTCCTGAATCAAGGGCCAGTGCTTTATCCACTATGCCACCTAGCTGCCCCTTGATCATTGGTTCTTGAGTTATTATAATGATCAGAGTTCTTATGATTTTCAAAATTATTTTTCTTTGCAATATTTTTTTTTTGCAGGCAATGGGGGTTAAGTGACTTGCCCAGGGTCACACAGCTAGTAAGTGTCAAGTGTCTGAGGCTGGATTTGAACTCAGGTACTCCTGAATCCAGGGCCAGTGCTTTAACCACTGTGCCATCTAGCTGCCCTGCAATATTGTTTTTAAATAAATTATTCCTGTTTATTTCATTCTACCATGCATCAATTTATATAAATCTTCCTAGGTTTCATTGAAACCATCCTAAATGCACATAATATTCCACTGCATTTATATTCCATAATTTTCAGCCATTCTCCAATTGGACATCATCTGTTTCCAGTTCTTTGCTACAACAAAAGGAGCTGCTTTAAATATTTTTGTATATGTGGGTCCTTTTCTTCTTTCTTATATGTCTTTCAGTCATAGGCCCAGTAATAGCATTGGGTTAGAATACATCCACAGTTCAGTGGCTTTGGGGATAGGATTCCAAATTCTTTTCCAGAATATCTTGCTCAATTCACAGCTCCACCAACAATGCACTAGGTATTTATGTCTTCTTGCTGGCCCTGCAACAATTATCATTTTCTTTTTTTTTGCCACATTTCTGAATCTGATAGGTCATTGTCCTTCCTAAAATGTGAAGTGAAGGACTCTCCCCAATATTCCTGAAGTGGTTTCACCTGGATCAAGTATAGAAGGTTCATCACTTGTTTCAATGTGGAAATTAGGACTATTAATGCAACCTAAGGTCACATTAGTGATTTCAGCTGTCATGTCATAGTTGACATATCAAGTTTGCATTCACTAAAACTCTCTGGCCATTTTGACACTATTTAGTTCTTCATTCTCCTTTGTGCAGTTGATTGCTTGACCCCAAGGGTAGAACCTTATAGTTATTCATATTATATTCATCTTTGCATGAGAGACAGTATGCTCTAGCAGACAGAGAGCTGGCCTTGAAGCCAGAAAGACCAGAGCTTAAGGCACCTCTGACTCATATTGGCTATGTGACTCTGAGCAAGTCAGTCTCTCATTGCTCCGCCATTATAGCATGCTTGGGCATTCTGACAAGAAGGAGTTTGGGATTGTCTGTTCATGATGGATTTGTGCAGAATCCTAATGACCACTGTTTTCTATTATAAGTGTTCATAAGTCATCTGCATTAGAATTTTTCCAAAAATTAAAATTAGATTCACTGGCCTATGGTTTGCAGAAATTAACTTATTGTGTCATTGAAAATCAGGAAAATATTTGGTTGTCTTTTAGTATCTTATCCATTTTCTAAAGCTGCTCACCTATCGCTGACAATGACTAGGCAATCATATACACAAGTTTTTTCAGTAAGTGGTTCATGTGGGCAGGGTGAATTAAATTCATTAAGTGTAGCTAGGTGCTCTCTCAAAAGTCCTCATTTATCTTGGGTTTCATCTTCTGGGTAATTGTGTCTGTCCTAAATTTTTCAGTCCAAGGCATTATTTTTCTCTGTAGAGAAAACAGAAGTAAAATCATTCATTCATTCATGCATGCATGCATTTTATTGTGACTCATTCTGAGCTTCAGCATTCATGATACCATTCTTATAGTATTATCAATATGCCATTATCAAAGTGATTATTAATATGCCATTATTTTGCATAGATTCTCAGTTTTCTGCTCATAGTGTCATCTGAACAATTTTTTGAAATTGGCTCATGAGTACCCTATGCATTTACATCAATTATCTTCAGACAGCGCCTCATTTTCTTTCTTGTTTGAGTCTTCTGTTACACTGTGTTGGTTTATCCACTGATGCAGATTACAGCTTATTCATGCTTTCCTATCTTATGAGGCTCTAGGCTAAGTTCTCCTATAAGTTTACCATAGGGGATGTACACAGGAATGTGCTGGTAAATGTTTAACAACCAACTTTGGGAAAGGAAATGTACTGATACATTTTAAAATTTAGTCTTCATTATTACCTTTTTCTCAGGCCTCAGATTTTTTATCAATAAAATTAGGGTAGAAATAGATATCTAAAATGCCTTCCAAATATAGATCCAATGATTCTACACTAATAGACTGAGGGATCCTGCCTATCATTTGTTAGAGTCTTGAAATCTCCCTGCCACAAATCTAGGGAGTTTATCAGGACATTCCTGGCCTTCTTCTTATCTAGCCTGAATACTCAGAGATTACTTAGTCACTTTCTCTCCAGAGTCCCCTTATCTCCATTCCAACAAACATCCTTTTTGGGCAGAAAAATGCCCAGAAAGACGCCATCTTCCTGAGTTCAAATCCAGCCTCAAATACTTCCTAGCTGGGTGACTGGCAAGTTGCTTGACCCTGTTTGCCTCCATTTGCTCATCTGTAAAATGGGCTGGAGAAGTTGGACATGACTGACAAATGACTGAACAACAAAATCATGAAGCAAAGCCAGACATTTGTTAACTACTCTGCTTTAATAGAAAGAAAGAGCCATGGTAAATATTTGGACAATTGAAGTCCAAAATCATTATCATATCAGGACTCTTTGCTCGGTTAATATACTTACTCTGATAATTAACATTTATTTCTTCCTTTTAGCTAGGTGGTGCTCATTATAGTATCTTCTGTTTCTTTCTCTATTGATCCTCCTTCAAACGCTCTTTCCTCTGGTTCTGGTGTTTTCTTACATTCCTATATCTTTGTGATATGCCATTACCCCTCTTAACTAACCTATTCCTCTTAAATAATGTACAACCTTAAGTTAAAAGAAGGTGGCACAGTAAGTGGAGTGCTGGGCCTAAAGTCAGGAAGACCTATCTTCCTGAGTTCAAATTTGGCCTCAAGGAGCAGCTAGGTGGTACAGTAGATAAAATACCTGCCCTGGATTCAGGAGGACCTGAGTTCAAATCTGACCTCAGACACTTGAGACTTACTAGCTGTGTGACCTTGGGCAAATTGCTTAACCTTCATTGCCCTGTCCCCACCCCCCACCCTGCAAAAAGTCATTCATTTCAAATCTGGCCTCAGACACTAGCTATGTACCCTGGGCAGGTCATTCAACCCTGTTTACCTCAGTTTCCTCATAATGTAAAATGAACTGGAGAAGGAAATGGCAAACTATTCCAATATTGTTGCCAAGACAATCCTAAATGGGGTGACAAAGAGTTGGACATGACTGAAAAATATTAGAAAACAACAATGATGACTCAGTTAAAAGAACTGTCATTAGAACAAGAAGGAAGCCTTTAGGGGAACTGGACAAGAAATACACAGGGAGAGAGGGTGTCAAAATATTTCAGCCTATACTGGTTAGAGGTAATAACCACACCAGTAAGGTATCAGATTTATCCACGTATTGAAGTCTACCCTTTAATTGTCATGTTCTCATTATGTCTCACATTCTATCAAATCTTAGTGATATTTATGAGGTTGAATAAATTTGTCCTTAGAATGAAGAGCTTTAGTTTATTTTGTTTACTAACCATACTTTGTGCAACCACAATCTGTGAAAACTCAGGCCATCAGTTTTATTATTGCTTTTCTCTTTGTGTGTCACCTCCTGTGAATGATTAATCTCTTCTCTAATATGCTGCTTATTATATCATACCTGTTACTCACTGAGGTATCTATATTTGTGGGTATGTATGACCCATTTTCTCCATTTTCTACTTTCTATTTAAAGCCTTTTTGATTAAATTATATCTTCTAACTCCAAGGCCCTATTGTTCTATGAAATATTCACGTCTCCAGGTATATGTATATTTACTATCCCTGGCCAAGAGACCATTCTTACTATGGTACTCTAATTGTGTACTCACTCTCATTTCCATAGACACCAGATGCACTCTTGGGAGAAGTTTGTGGATAGAATGTTGTATCATTACTGTTCTTGTTTTGCCTTTTAAATAAATGCTTTTGTTATGAGTTAAATGAGTCAACTTCTTTATTTTTCTTGCTTTAAAAAAAATCAGAACATAGCTAATGTGGAAATATGTTTTGCATCAATTCATATGTATAATAGGTATTGTAGTTCTGGCCTTCTCAATAGGTAGTGGATGGGATAGAGAGAAGAAAGAGGAAGGAGAGGATTTGGAAATGAAAATAAAGATTTTTTTAAAAATAGTTAAATGAGTCAGCTGGCTGACAAATCCATGGGAAGTATATCGGTGGGGGCTCAGGAGCTATAGAGTTAGAAGATTAGCCGCACAACTGAATTGCCCCAAGTACACTGAGAGTTGTAGCGCCTGTCTCTCTAAAGACCAAAGTGGCTAGTGGGGATGTAGGTTGGGGGAATGAGTGAGTCCAGAAAGAAGAGAGATGAAAGGGGTGGGGGTGGGGCAGTGCCAGATGTAACTATAACTTGGCATGAACATAATCATAGCTCAATTTCTACAGATCACTGGCAGATTCCCCAAATCCTCCCTCCTTCCTAGAAGCAAGACCCTCAGTTAACTGCAGCTTTTGCTGCTAGCTTTTGTAGCTAACCCTAACAGCCTAGTGGCATATTGCCTGTTTGCCCTCCTATTCCTTGCACCTGGGGCTTCTGAGTTAGGTTTCTGGCTTTTCTCTAAGGGCTTCTTGGCCTTTTAGCTGAGTTACTTGCTCAGCTGTGTTTGATCTGCAATGAGCACATTCCTGCCAACTCCATAATACAAACAATAGCTGCCCTCAGCTGTTGCCTGTGAAATGATGTTAAGTAGAAATCCAATTTCCAGCCTCTCCAAGGCCTGTTCCTTAGACTTTCCTCTTGTCATTGTTGATCAGACTTTAGATAACTTTTGTCCTAGCATAAGAGATATGCACAGAAATGCAGTCTGCTTGTGATGGAGAATCGGGAGTCCTGGTAACTCTCTTGTTTCTTCTCAAACAGTAAGTATTTATGGATTACATGCAAAGGATTTCTTTTCCTATGTACCTTTTAATCAATGCAATTGAATTAATCAGATATTTATTGGATGCCTACCTCTAATTTAAGAAAATTTATTTAGGGCCAATTATATGAAAGGCATTGTATACAATGATAGAAACCAAACACTCACTGCCCTCAGGAAGCTTACATTTGGGAGGAGGGGATGTCAGGATACAACATGTGTGTTGCTGAATTATTACAAGGATAAATAAATAATAAATAATACAATTATTACAAGATGCCATTAAATTACAAGGTAATTTCAGTAGAGAGGGAAAGCAGGTGCTAACAAGTGGTTAAAGGTTGAGAAAGAATTAGATGATGGTAGAGCCTTACAAGAAGCTAGGATTCCAAGAGACGGAGGGGCAAGTGAACACCCTGTACCTGGGCAAAGACGCTAGAAATCAGAGTTCTAGGAACCGCTGCTAGTTCAGTTTGACCACAGTGTAGAGCTTGTATGAAAGAGACAAGCCAGAGATAAAGCTGGGAAGGGACGTTAGAAGGAGATTGTGGAGGGCCAGGCTGAGGATTTTGTCTTTCATCCTAGGGGCAGTCAGGAGCCAGTGAAGGGTTTTGAGCAAGTGTGATAGGCTCTGTCCTGGGTACAGCATTGCCTGCTGTAAGGCAGGATGCTAGGAGCTGGGAATAAAATGAGTAAGACTCAGTTCTAGTCCTTAAGGAGCTAATCAAAATCTTGAAAGGGTTGGCAGCTTCTCTGCAAGGCTGTAGGTAAAGGTTTTCATTTAATGCAAACATTCTAGAATGCCTGTCTCCTGAGGGAATACCACAGTCTGTATTCCTTCCTCATATTAAACAGGCAGAGGCATAGAGGGAGGATGGGAAGTATCTAAAGTTGGCTGAAGGCAGTTTTGTTTGGTATGTGTTTGCTTTCTTAAGCCTGAGTCATCGTCCAAACTGGACCCAGCTGTCTTTCTTCAGGGAGAAATCAGGGACTCCCAGGGTTGGGAGATGGGGGTGGGGAAGGGGAAGGGATGCTGGATTTGGGCAAGATGTTTAATAATTCTAGAATTCAAATGGTCACCCTGAGGCAGGGAGGTTAACACCCCGTTAAGATGAATGAGGAAAGTTCACACCTTTTCTTTTGCTATTCTTTCCATCTGCCTGCAGATTCAAGGAAGCTAGTCTCATTCATTACATAGCCTGTTTTTCTATTCCCTGGGCTGAAAAACTGATTTAGAGAAGACCTTGGCTTTTCCTGGAAATAGTAAAGTCCTTGGAGAGATCTGGAACTTTCAAAATAGGAAAGGATTATCAGTGGAACAAATAGCCAATGCCAGATTCTTTATTCTTTCAATTGGTCTTAAAAAAGAGGTCATAAAAATCATAGAATTGTTTGGGCTGCTCATTTGGACTGCATGGTATTATCTATGTTCAATATATAATGAAGAAATAAAAATAGTATTACCTTCTCCAAAGGCTGGGCCCTTCTATATTGATAATTCCTTTTGTGTTCTTCAATATCTAATTCTTATTACAGTTTCTCTTTCATTCCTTTCAGACCCTGTATTCCAATAGGATTTTTTTCTATGGTTGGGTCTATATGCGCCAGTCAATCAATCAATTGACCAGTAAGTTTATTCCTTGAAAAAAATGATTTGCTGAAAGTACAGGGCATTGCTAATTTGTATCAATCACTCAGACAATCAACAAGCATTTATTAAGTGCTAACCATTAGGAATTCTTGGGCAAAAACACAGGTCTCTTCTATCAAGGAGCTCACTTTATAATGTGGCTAGACAACAAGCAAATGACCATATACACTATCAGGGGCAAAATGGTGGTGGTGGTTCTTAGGTATTCCTTTGTAAAGAATTATACTTTCACCCATCGTCCAGTTAGAATTTAAATGGTCCTTTATTGGGTGCTAGAGAAAATGACCAAGAGGGAAGTCAAAGACTTAGCCTCAAGGGGAGAAGATGGCTTAGAAACCTCTTCCTCTCAGGACAGAAGGAAAGCAAAAGCTATTATAGAGGATAGTTGGGGTAACCACCTGAAAATGGAAAGTTCCTTTTGGGGGTAGGGTGGTGAAAGATTCCTGAGAGTCAGGGGAATTTTCTTTTTTTGGAATGATAGTCCTGACTTCTGGAGTTATTTGTCTCCTAGCTCATGTAGTAGTCAGGCCTAATTGACTTTCCTGCAATAGAATTTTATCTCTCCTTATTTTTAGGTGTGTCCATCCTGATATCCGGTTGGCCTGTTTAAACTTTAATAGTCCCTTGATTCCCTGATATGTCTATCCTGTTCTAAGCCCCATGTCATACACTGTGTATATGTGTGTATGTATACTATATATGTATGTATATGTATGTTTATATACACACATGGGGTAAATAGAAGTAAACTCAAAGAGAAAACACTAGCTAAGGTTTGCAGAAGGTGAGATTTTAGCTGACTTGAAGGAAGCCGGGGAATCTTGGAAGCACAGAAAAAACCTGACAGAATCACTGATCTAACAGCCCCACCCTAACCCACCCTATCCCACCCTATCAACCACAGGTTCTTAATCTGGGATCTGTTAACAGTTTTAAAATACATATTTTGATAACTGTATTTCAATATAATTGGTTTCCTTTATAATCCTAAGTATTTAATTTTGTGCATTTAAAAACATTATTCTGAGAAGGAATCCATGGGTTTCACCAGACTGCTGAAGAAGTCATGGATATAAGGAAGGTGAAGACCCTTGAAATTTTTAGTTAGATTAGAATAGGAATCCCCTACTATACCAAACAGTACCAGTATTCATTCTGCCTTTGCTGGTGAAACCCACCAGTGCATGTTCAGGAGAGGTAGTACATTTCAATTTGAGGCTGTTTAAATTATTAGAAATTTTTTCCTACCTAAATGTAACTTTTTTTGCAATTTCTATCCACTGATCCTAGTTTTTCCCATAAAGGCTAATTAGAACATAAGTAATCAGTTGCCCATATAATATGGAGATTAGAATATAACTAATCACTTACCCATAGGATGTGGAAAAAAGGCCCTCAGATACTTGAAGTGATAAAGGATATCTTAAATGTAATTATATTAAATAGTAAGAAATATTATTCCCCTCTTATATCTTCTTTTCTTCAGGCTAAGTATTGCCACTTCCTTCAAGCAACAAGCATATATCATGATCCTGTGTTCTTTCCCTATCCAGATGCACTCCTCCTCAACCCCAACTCCTCACTCTGGATACATTTCAGCTTATCAGTCTCATTTCTAAAATATACCACCCAGGAATGTGGTTTTTGCTATGTCAGATGTAGTTACTATATCAGATGTTGTTGCTAAACTGTTTTCCTTAGCCACAATGGATGGTTCAGTAGGGATAAGGGGCATAGCAGACAGTGACTTTGGTATAAAAACAATTAGATAAAACTTTCTTAAAAACATGGCACTCAGAACTGAATAAACACAATATTCTAACTTCCCTGGTGCTGGATGTAGGGCAGCTATATGATGTGATGGATAGAGTTGGACCTGGAGTCAGGAAGAACTGAATTAAAATATAGCCTCATACACTTACTAGCTGTATGACCCTGGGAAAGTCACTTACCTGTTGTCTGTCTCAGTTTCCTCAATTATATCCATAAAATGGATATAATACAACTTACTTCACAGGATTGTGATCTGTATCCCTGGAATATTTCTAGAATATCTTATTAAATTGAGGATTAGTTAATATCTAAAAAAAGAAACAGCAATCACAGAGAGCCAGCATCACATCACCAATAATAGGTTATGCCAGAATAACCTGATTTCTTTATTTGACAAGAATAACTAGATTGATAGATAAGGGAAATGATGTAATTTACCTTGGTTTTAGTGTAAGGGTATAGGGCAAAGCCTTTTTCAAACTTAGCCCTCTTCAGACTTTGAGTGGCACTTTTAATGGCTTATTCAAAGCTTATACAGACTATGGAACTTGGAGTGATATACATGGATATGAAAAGATCAGGAAGCCTGGAAGACTGGCAAAGACAATGGAGTTTGCTAGTGACTTTTCTGCACTGACAAGAGAAAATGGGAGAGATGGAAAATTTTAAAGCAAAGGAACTAACAGTCACAATAAGTTTCGTGGTTGAGGCTAGTTGAAAAGGGGAGTTAAGGGGCAGCTAGGTGGCGCAGTGGATAGAGCACTGGCCCTGGAGTCAGGAGTACCTGAGTTCAAATCCGGCCTCAGACACTTAACACTTACTATCTGTGTGACCCTGGGCAAGTCACTTAACCCCAATTGCCTCACTAAAAAAACAAAAAAAAATGAAAAGGGGAGTTAAGCATGTGGCCATGGAGCTGGCATTTTTCTTGAAAGATAGAAGGCATTGGGAAGCAGAGCCAAGATGGCTGAATAAAGGTAGGGACTCACCTGAGCTCTCCCAAATTCCCCTCAAACAACTTTAAGATAATACCTCAGAATGAATTCTGGAGTGGCAGAACCAACAAAAGATTGGGGGTGAAACAATTTCCTAGACCAAGACAACTTGGAAGGTCATCAGAAAAGGGCTATATCACTGGGGTGAGAGTGGAGTGCAATACAGCATAGGCTGCATTCATCAAGCCAGTTTTAGGGCTATGTGCATTAGTGCCAGGGTCTTCCAGATCTTTCAGCACACAGACAGTAAGGGCATTGGACAATTTATCAGGAGATTATAGGGGAATCTTTGCTGGCAATGGGTTCAGGACTTTGTTTTATTGCCCATGTATGATTTGGCTCCCAGTCCTAGGGTAAGGAGGAGCAATAACCCACTAGAGTATGGGCCTGAAGAAGATTAAGGAGCCTCTTCATAGTACCAGGTTAGAAAAGAGTGCTTGTGTTTGCTCACAGATCAGAGTACAGGTTAGGAAAGCAGTGACTACACTTTTCTTTAGATCACACCATCTTGGAAGAACTGAAAATTTACAGACCCCACCCCCACCCCCTCACCCTCCAGAATACCTCTGAATACAGCAGCATGACAATCCTGGAGCTTGAGATAGTGCCTTTTCCACCTAGGAAGCGGAGCACAATTTTAACATAAAGTTAAAAGTAAAATATAGAATGGAAAAGTGAGCAAATAGAAAAAACAAAAACAAAAAAACAAAAAACAAAAACCAAAAACCCACCTGACTATAGAAAGTTATGATGGTGACAGGAAATAGCAAAACACAAACTCAGAAGACAACAAAGTCAAAACAGCTATATCCAAAGTGTCAAAGAAAAATGTGAATTGGTCTCAAGTCTCCCCCCCCCAATTCCTAGAAGAGCTCAAAAAAGATTTAAAAAATAAAATGACAGGTAGAGGAAAAAATATGAAAAGAAATGAGAGTGATGCAAGAAAATCATCAAAAACCCCCTGTCAATAGCTTGGTAAAGGAGGCACAAAAATAATAAAGAAAATAACAACTTAAAAATCAGAATAGGTCAAATGGTAAAAGAAGCAAAAAATCTACTGAAGAGAAGAACTCCTTAAAAAGTAGAATTGGCTAGATGGAAAAGGAGGTACAAAACCTCAATGAAGAAAATAGTTCCTTAAAAATTTGAATTGGCTGAGTGGAAGCTAATGATTCCACGAGACATCAAGAAACAATAAGACAAAATTAAAAAGTATTTGAAAAAATAGAAGGAAATGCAAAATATGTAATTGGAAAAACAACTGACCTGGCAAATAGATGAAGGAGAAATAATTTAAAAACTGTTAGATCACCTAAAAGTTATGAAATAAAAAAGAGCCTAGACATCACATTTTAATAAATTATCAAGGAAAACTGTTCTGATATGCTAGAACCAAAGAGTAAAATAGAATTTTAAAGAATCTACCAATTATCTCCTAAAAGAGATCCCAAAATGAAAACTCTCAGAAATATTATAGTCAAATTCCAGAGCTCTCAGGTCAATGAAAAAATAATGCAAGCAGCCAGAAAGAATTCAAATATTGTGGAACCACAGTCAGCATAAACCAATACTTAACATCTTCTCCATTAAAGGATCAGAGGGCTTGGAATATGATATTCCCCAGGGCAAAGGAGTTAGGATTATAACCCAAAATAACCAATCCAGCAAAATTTAGGGTTATCCTTCAGGGGGTGAGATGGAGAAATGGGTACTTAATGAAATAGAGACCTTTCAAGCATTCCTGATGAAAAGACTAGAGTTGAATAGAAAATTTGACTTTGAAATACAGGACTCAAGAGAAACATAAAAAGATAAACAAGAAAGAGAGATCATAGGATTTATTAAGGTTAAACGGTTTATATGCTTAGATGGGAAGCTGTTACTCATAACTCCTAAAAACTTTATCATTGTTAGGGCAGTTAGAAGGGTATACATAGACAGAGGGCATGAATGTGAGCTGATTATTATGGGATAATAGAAAAAAAAATTAAGGGGAGAGAAATCATATACTGGGAGAAGTGGGAAGGGAAAGGTAGAATGGGATAAATCATCTCATATAAAAGAGGCATAAAAGAGCTTTAACAGCAGAGGGGAAGAAGGGTGGGAGGCAACACTTGAACCTCATTCTCATCAGAATTGGCTCAAAAGGGGAATAGCAAACATATTCAGTTGGCTAGAGAAATCTATTGTACCCTACAGGGAAGTAGGAGGGGAAGGGGATAAGAAAGGCAAAGACTGACAGAAGGGAGGGTGGGTTGGGGGAGGCGATGGTCAGAAGTAAAACATTTTTGAGGAGGGACAAGGTGAAAAGAGAGGAAAAAAATACGATGGAGAAAAATAGCCAGTAATCATAACTCTAAAAAAGAAATTATAGTCATTTTTGCTGATAAATGACTCATTTTTCAAATGCATAAAGAACCGAGCCAAATTTATAAGAATACAGATAATTTCCCAATTGATAAATGGTCACAGGATATGAACAGGAAATTTTTAGATGAAGAAATGAGAACTATCTATAGTCATATAAAAATGCTTTAAATCAGTATTGATTAGAGAAATATGAATTAAAACAACTCTGGGGTAGCTAGGTGGCACAGTGGTTAAAGCACCAGTCCTGGATTCAGGAGTACCTGAGTTCAAATCCAGCCTCAGACACTTGACACTTACTAGCTGTGTGACCCCAGGCAAGTCACTTAATCCCTATTGCCCTGCAAAAAAACAAAAACAAAACAAAACAAAAACTCTAAGGTACCACCTCAAACCTGTCAGGTGGACTAATATGACAGAAAGGGAAAATGACAAATGTTGGAGGAGATGTGGGAAAATTGGGACACTAAAACACTGTTGGTGGAGTTGTGAACTGATCCTACCATTATAAAAAGCAATTTGGAACTATGCACAAAGGGTTTTAAAACAATATATATACTCTTTGACCCAGAAATACCACTACTAGGCCTGTATCCCAAAATGATTTTTCAAAAAGGAAGATCTATATTTACAAAATATATTTATAGCAGTTCTTTTTGTGGTGGCAAAGAGTTAGAAATTGAGGGGATTTCCAACAATATGGGAGTGGCTTAAATAATTGTCATCTACAATTATGATGGTATACTTTTGGTGAGCAAGAAGATGCTTTCAGAAAAACCTAGGAATACTTACACGAACTGATGCGAAGTGGAGTGAGCAGAACCAGGTAAACAGCATACATAGTAATGGCAATGTTGTATAATGATCAATTGTGAATGACTTAGCAGTTTGCAGCAATACAATGATCAAAGTTAATTCTGAAGGATCTATCATGAAAAATGCTATCTACCTCCAGAGCAAGAATTGATAGACTCTGGATGCAGATCTAAGTATACTTTTTTAAAAAACTTTACTTTTCTTGGGGTTTTTTTGCCTGTTTTCATTCACAACATGACTAATATGGAAATATGCTTTTGCATGACTGCATATGTATAACATAAAATTGTTTGCTTTCTTAATGGGAGGAGAGAGTTTGGGACTAAAAATTTTTTAAATGTTAGAAATTGGTTTTTACATATAATTGGGAAAAAGTTTTTTTAAAAAGGGAAAAAAAGATGGCTGGCCTTAGAGCCATCTGGTCTTAGGGTATTCCTAAGCTGGAGGTGGTGGTAATCACAAACAACTTCCATCAGAGCAGCATCTAGTTATAACTAGAGGAGCATCATCTAGTGGAGAATGGGAGATCAACACTGATAGGAACAATTTGAGGACACTGGCATTCTGCAGACTCATAGCCTCAAAGGTGTGAGTTGTCTCTCCTCCCACCTGCCTTAGACTTGTGTGTTCTTTAATTGCATGTCTACATTTGAGAAAACTATGTGTGTCCTTTCTTTGGGCTGACATTGGGTGAGAGTGTATACTCCAGGTCCATGGGGGAGGTGCTTTGTTGTTATACTTCTTACTAAGTCAATTTGCTTTGAGCTAATTGTCTTTTGGGGGGGGGGCGGGGCAATGAGGGTTAAGTGACTTGCCCAGGGTCACACAGCTAGTAAGTGTCAAGTGTTTGAGGCTGGATTTGAACTCAGGTCCTCCTGAATCCAGGGCTAGTGCTTTATCTACTGCACCACCTAGCTGCCCCCTGAGCTAATTGTCTTTTGAGTGACTAAAGTCACCCAAGTAGGTGACCCAAGTCAAGTAGGAATTTGTGACCATCATAAAATTGCAAATAAAAGAGACCTCAGAGTCTATGTAGTCCACTTCCCTCATTTAACAGATAAGGAAATCGAGATCTTAGTAGATATAGACTTTCTTAAGGTCACAGGGGGAAAAAAAAAGAACCAGAAAGAAAAGAGCCCACGAAGTGACTGGGCTATAAAAGGAGGTGAAATGTAAAATAGCTAATGAGCCTCCCTGTTGTAAATGTGCCAACCAGGCTTGAATAGTAACCTCTCAACTGATTGTAATTGTTCTATTATTCTTCATCGATTAACGTTTTCTTTCCATGTGACACTAAAACTACCTGTTTTATATCACGTGATTTGTGCTAATATCTCTGGATACCTTTTTTTTTAAACTTTCTTCCTGCCCCCCCCCATTCCTGTTTATTTCAGGAGTGAGGGGGAGACATATGATTGCTATCTTCAAGTTCTCAAGAGTTGTCACCTGGAAAAGGATTTAAACTTTCTTTGCTCGGTCTTTGCTTTTAGCTTAGTGATTTCAAGTAGCAGCAATAAGTGGAAATTACAAAGAGACAAATTTTAGCTTTGACATAAGCCTAATGGTGTTAGCAATTAGGGTTTTCCAAAAGTTGAATGGGTTCCCTCAGGAGATAGTGGATTCTCTTTATTCAAGCAGAAGATGAATGATTGCTTAGGTAAGTTGAAAAGGGAATCCTTGTTCTGTGTGGATTTTGTTTGTATTTTTTTGTATTGTTGTTTGAAGGGCAATGAGGGTTAAGTGTGACCCTGCCCAGGGTCACACAGATAGTAAATATCAAGTGTCTGAGCCTGGATTTGAACTCAGGTCCTCCTGAATCCAAGGCCAGTGCTTTATCCACTGTACCACCTAGCTGCCCCACCTCTGTGTGGATTTTGATAGTATATTGCTCCTGTAGTTCCTTTCCATGCTATCATTTTGTGATTCTATTGTTAGTAAGTACCTACCATGTGCAGAGTACTTATAGTGCTTTACACATATACACACACATGTACACACATGTGCACACATATACATGTGTATATATACACACACACATACATGTACAGACGGGGCAGCTAGTGGATAGAGTGCTTACCCTGGAGTCAGGAGGACATAACTTCAAATCTGACCTCAGACACTTGACACTTACTATCTGCTCTGCAAGTCACTTAATCCCAATTGTCTCAAACATCTGGGGCCATTTCCAGTCATCCTGATGTGTATCTTGCCCCTGGTCCCAGATGGCTCTGGAGGAGAGAGTGAGGTTGGTGACTTTGTACAGCCCTGCCTCACTTAAATCCAATTCACTGCAAATCATGATATCACCTCCACATGATCAAAGGAAAAACAACAATTTGGTGAAATGTCTGGTGTAACAAAGTAAAACAAGTAAAATTGGTAACAGAGGAAAAGCACCTTATCTGAAAGTTAATGCAACATTTTAGATCTCTATCACCACCCCCATTCTCTATTAAAAAAGAGAGAAATCCATTTTCTATTTCTCCCAATCCCACTCCATAGAAAAGAAAAACAAAATCCTTGTAACAAATATCCAGAGTTAAACCATATAAATCCCCTTAATGGGTATATACAAAAATATAGATTTCTCCTTGTACACTCCAAATTAATCACCTGTCTGTCATAGATAACATGTTTCATCATTGGCTCTCTAGAATCATGAATTGTCTTTGTATTGAGCACAGCTCTTACAATTTTCAAAGTTGTTTCTTTTTTATAGTATTGTCATTATTGTATAAACTGTTCTCCTGCATCTGTCACTTCATTTTTGATCAGTGTATAAAAGTCCTCAAGAGTTTTTATTTTTATAATATTGACATTATAGCATAAATCATTCTCCTGGTTTTATTATCACATAATTCATTCCTCTGGTCTTCTGATTCATATAAATCTTTCCATGTCTTCTTGAAATCATCTATTTCCTCATTTCTTATGGCACAATATTACTTCATCACATTCATATACTCTAACTTATTCAGTCATTCCTCAATTGATGGACATCCTCTTAGTTTCCCATTTTTCTGCTGTTGCAAATTTTAAAAAGTGATATGCATATTTTTGTGCTTAAAGGACCTTTTATTATCTAGGGCATAAAAGCCAATGAAAATAGCATCCCATTTGCTGGTGTTCCATATTATTTCCTCCAGCATGCCACAGATAGTTATTTACAGTGTTTAGAGTAAGTCAAAGGTGGGGTCTTGGGAAATTCCTATTAATCAGTATTATCTATGAGTTCCTTGCTTGTCACTTCATTTTTATAAGCTTCAAGCTTGTCACAACAGCTTGTGTCTCATTGAGGATCGCTACTACTGGGTTTGAGCATCAGGGCCAATTTTCTGCTATGTGTGTACTTTGGGAGGGTGGAATTGTTTCAATAGAGTCAAGTGCCCAGCAGTCAGTGTTGGATCCTAGAATCAACAGATACTTATGGAAACAGCAAGCAAAAGTTTTGCAAATATCCACAGAGGTATCCGAGTTGATTCCTTGACTCTTGATGAGAAAACTAACTTTGATTTGCCTTCTCCTCCCTCCCTCTCCGTTGCTGGTTTGGGTTTCATTCTCGACTCTTTCTTTTTTGTTTATCTGAATTTCTGTTCAGAGATCAGGGTAGCATCTAAAGGCAACTGGGTTTCTAGGCTGTCTTGTAAGCAGCCTGTGTGTCTTTCAGGCCATGTGTTTTTTCCCATTGTCCATATAGTCCTCATGTCAAAATTGTGACTTCTCTATTACTGCTATTGTAGCATGTTTATGTAGGGAAGGAACATCATTTCTCATCATTCAAACTTGCAGTAGGGTTATTTGATGGGACATAAGTTCCTTGTTTATTCCAGCTAGTGCTTAGAATTATTCTTTTTAAAAGGCATAAGTGACGTTTGCTAATACCCATGTATGTGTATTTTATTTATCTGTGCACTTAAATCAACCCCTCTCTAATCCTGCTTCCACAGCTGCCACAGACCTCATCTGAAAGATATTTTCTTATGAACTACTCATAATTCACATCCCACTTCTTTTGGAAAATGGTTGTCTGTTTGTCTTTGCTGAGTAATGAAAGGAACAGTTAGATTATCCTTCATTTCAAAGGCCAAGTGGTACCTAGTTTTAAAAATGGAAACCTCTGGTAGCTCATTGTTTATCTTGCCTCTTTTCAAATTGATTCTCTCCCCTCCCACCCATACTTTCCACTATAGACCTTGTCAGCTTTCTCAGGTTAACTGGTTTTGCTCAATAGTCCCTTTTAAGATGTTAATTTACTTTCCTGCCTTAATAAGTATAGTAAAGGGAATAGGTTGTAATCTTTTTTTTTTTTTATGAGTTGAGCATATTGTAGGGCCTCAGGGTTACTCTTCTGCATATCAGTTCTCACTTTTTAGTGTTATCAATGTATGTAAAAGGTAGGTCTGGAAAAACAGACTGAATGTGTGCTGATATACTAACACAGGAAGTAGTTGGAGGTGCTTTGGTGGTTTTTATTTTGTTTGGCTAAATCCAAGGTCGGAGTTAGTTTTCTTGAGAGTTCCCTTTCTTTTATAAGCATGGTGTTGAAAATAAAGTGAGCTGATCAAAGTTTCATTGTGCTCTAATTAAAGGCAAAGAGAGGATGAAGGTAGGAAGTGAAATCCCAATGGTTAAGATGGTGGCATTAATTCAAAGATAGGATAAAATGTTATGTTGATGATTACATAAAGCACTTGCTTTCGTCCAGTGAAAATGGCACTCTGGGTATTCCCTGGAGCTAGCTCCCTGTGTCATTTATCTTGCAAAGGAAGATCATTTCTTCCTTCTTCCTTGTACCCATGTATATCACTTTTTTCTTTCCATCCTGGTCACTTGATAATTCCAGTTTTACACGACCATCTTCAAACAGTTTTCAAGTTTTCTCACTGGAGCAGCCAGTGATGTGAACCTTGTGGTCTGTCAAAATGAATAGCTAAATAGACATTTCCTTAAACCTTAGGAGTCCAAAAAACCCACAGGAAATACCGTCCCTTTTAGTGCCACACAAGCCCAAATAAATCTTCCCCCATCTCCATGACAGATACTTTTATTCCTCTAGGCCCCATAATTATTTCTGACTTTCCATTAGTACCAAATTCTTGAGCTCTGTCCAAATGCTACCCAACTTGTGAGACAATGCTCAAGCTTGCCTACACGCATGCCCTCTCACTTCTGTTTATGCCACTAATTGTCTAGAGCAATGATCTCCAAACTTATAGCTCATCTGTAAAAATTTTAAGCATGTATGCCGATATGTGCATATTTATAAATTAGATAAAGGTTCCACTGTACTAATATATGTTATAAAATATAAATTAGAGTAGAAATTTTAAAAAGATATTCTAAAGATGAGTAGTATTGCAGATAGAGTGTTATACTTGTAATCATCAAAACCTGATTCAAATTCCAAATCCAGACACTTACTATCTATGTGACCCTGGGCAAGTCACTTAACTTTCTTGGGCCTCAGTTTTCCTCTTCTCTAAAATAAAGGGATTAGATTTCATGATCTCTGAAGTCACTTCCAGTTCTAAAGCTGTGATCTGATACAAGCTATATTCTCTACTAATTATATTTTAATTATAAAGGATATAGAATATTTTGCTCTCTTCAAATTATTAATATTATTACCATTACATTTAGCTTAAAGATATCAGAAAATATATACTTGTGTTATTATATATTTATTTTCATTATTAATAATGTGATTAAATCTGCTTCATTATTTTTGAAAATTTTGGTTTAGTACTTTGTGGCAGTATTTTTTAAATCTCATTTTAAGTTATTTATTTTGATACTTTGTTTAAAGGTTGTCATAGCTGAAATAAGAAGGATTTATAAAATAAAATCATCAGAACTCACAAAATACCATTTTTAAAGGCAAAAGGATGAATAGTAGGTGAAGTTATTGTTTTACTCTCCATTTAATTTTACTCAGAATTTTTCCTTCCTAACTCTGAAAATACTTGCCACTCAAAAAAAAAAAGAAAGAAAAAAGGTCTTTACTTCCTGGAAATGCCATATCCTACAAAAGGCCTTTCTGAGCTTCCCCATTTCTTAGCACTTTCCTTTCCCCTCCCCTCCCCCAGTGACTTCATATTCATTTACTTTAATCCATTTATCTGTGTACAAATTATTTCCTTTCAGTAGAATGTAAGCTATATAAAAGCAGGCCCTGTTTTGCTTTTGTATCCATAGTGCTTAGAACATAGGGGACAGGGACTAGATTTGTAATTTTTTGATATGAGGAACTCTCAGGTAAGGAAATTCTTTCTTATGATGCAGGTCTTTCTAATGTGTAATCTTAGAGAGTTGTCTACCGAACTGAGAAGTTAAGTGACTTGTCCTGGGTCACATAGCCAGTTAAAAATGGCTCTTCTCTCAGAGAACATTGTCTCAGGAAGACCCATACTACCTCTCATGCCTGGTAAATAGTAGGTGCTTCAAAAATACTCGTTGAATTCAAATGAAGGCCCTATTTTTGTACATTCCCTTCTTTATCATGCATCATTCATATATTGGAAAACAAGGGACTGAATGGCAAGGAATAGTCCAATTTCACTGGTTTTGTAAGGGACAGTACTGGGAGACATCACACCAACAGGACCAAATGAGCAGAAATGCTCCTTAGTCTGAGCTTTGCTATTGTCAATTTCCAGTTCTTGAATCTTATATCTGAATCTTATTCCACTCCCATAGTCCACCACCAAAATATACCCCTAGAATGCCCACTAGTGATAGAAAACAACAGGATTTCTCATTACCTCATGGTCTTTCACTGGACAAAAAGATTGATAAGGTTACCAAACTCCCCAAGATTTAAATGGAGCAAATAAAGACAAGGTTTTTTCCATTTAGGTTTCTTGGGGTCATTTTATGCCTTTATTTTCATTTTCCCAATACTTGTATTTTTTAAATTAAAATTTTTTATTGTAAACTTAACAATTATAAACAAACAAAAACATTTCAGTCTCCAAGGAACAATAAAAGGCTTTTATAAGAAACTGCAAATTTGTTTTTAAAGAAGCATTCTATATTACATTTAACAAGGCAGTAATAAAACTGTTCTATTTATTCGTGTTCTCTTTATTTCTTTCCTTTTTTGTTTTCTTCTGTGAATTTAAAAAAATATTTTATTCTCTCTGTCTCTGTCTTTTGTCTCTGTCTCTTACTCTCTCCCTGTCCCTTTCTCCTTCCCCCTTCCCCTCTGTGTTCTCTTCCCACTAACCTACCTCCCCTCCCCTGATAGAAGCTTGCCCTTGTAACAAATGTTTTTTGTCAGCTCTGTATTTACCCCATGGCCTTAGGATGATTTCCGACTTCAATATTTTTCTCAAATGCTTCCCTTACATGTGTTAAGTGGCCTTTTTGTCTGTCAGGTGGTTATTGCCACTGGCTTTTTATTTTTATAATTCTTTTTGTGTCCATATCTCTTCCTTTTTTGGCCAAATCCTCTTCCCCATTCCTATGTGTGTTTTTTGAGCCTTGCTCTCCACTAATACCCTCTTTATCTACAAACCCAGTGAATCCTTTAGGCATCTTTTCCCTTACTAAACATCTTTGATTCGTATTCCTTTTACCTGGTACTCCTCTAATCTTTTTCTCTAAGCCAATGTTGCTTGGTTTTATTTAAATCCCAAAGTGGTGCCTCCTGTTTTTGTTGCATCATTATTGCCTTTTACTCAAATTGTATGATGCCTTTTCCAGCAATATGTCCTTCCTCTCCCCTCCCCTGCCCTCCCTAGCATGATTATCCCAGGTTTGCTTTGCTTTCATATTACTATTAAGCCTTTCATGAACCCACTTACAACAAGATTCTCTTATCCTCTGTGTCTACTCTGAACCTGATAAATGTTTTTTTCTTTATAGTCTCCTGCATGCTTTTTTATTTGACCTCTTTCTTTTGCTATGTATTTTTCTGGTTCTAGGTTTTGAACTTGCAGGCCTAGTAGTACTTCAAGTGGCCTTTTACTTTTTAAATGGTTTTACTCTATCCTGTTAGTCTGTAGGTGAGCCCACCCAGTCTGACTTTGAATCAACGTTTGTCCTTGGCCTTTTTGTGTATTTTGTTATGGCTTGTCAGGAGTTGGCTCACTTATTTGTTATTAGTAATATTCTAATCACAGAAGACGTCAAGTTTCCTTCTAGCTGTTTCAAATGGGGTAAGGGTATGAGAGGAACAGAATACCTTCCTTCTCCACTCATCCAATAAACAGAAAATCCTTTGTGCTCTTTTGAGATATGTCCCCGCCCCCAATGTCCTCATCTCCTCTACCCTTTAGATTTTTTTGGTAGAAGAATGTGGGCAGTGTCTACGCACTAGTCATTGTACCCTAATGTTCACAAAGGGTAAGTGGTAGAGAAAGTTAGTCTCTCTATCTTATTTTTTCCAATATAACTGTCAATGAAGGTGTTTTGAAAAAATGGTTTATGAATGGAAACCCACCCAATTTTAACAAAAGTATCTCTAGGATGATTTTGCTTCATTGAATCTCTCACTAAGCTTGGATGTTCTAAAAAACCCTCCATGATCCTTGGTGTTTTCTGCTCCCCATGAAACAAAAGATGACAACCTTGGACTAAAGTTCATTTTCTGTTTTTCTTTGTAAACAAAGAAACAAATTTATCTACCTGTCCACTGGCAATGAGCTTTTCTATACTTAGTCAGGCTGGTCCTCAGAAAACAGAAACGATCTTTCAATCATGGTAGAGCCTACTAGAGTTTGTATTCCATTGGCTTTGCCTTCAAGAACCTTGACACATCTCCATGACACGATGAGGATATTGTAGAAGTAGGACAGCAAATACCCCAAATAAGGAAAAGATCTATATGATATTTAAATAATAACAAACCCTTTTTACAGTTGAGGACAGTGGTACCACCACATTTGGCCTCTAAAATCAAAGTCCTAGGTGTATTTGTAGGGAAAGTGGAAAATATGGGAAAACCAGCTAGACCAGACCAGAGGTGTTTTGCACTATAGATGACATAATTCTGAGGATGCTGAGGGATTGATTCTCAGGGTGTTTGGAGGAGGGAAATATATCAAAGGTACAAAAACAATCTCAGACTCCATTATTCTGGCTACTACTTTGCCAACAGTATAACCCTGACCTTCACCTTTACTACCACTCACTTGACTTTCCTGTGCCTCACTTTAGCAGCTATAAAAAAAATAACACATCAATTTTCTGTCCATCCCATACCCAACTCATTGGGAAAAAATTTCTCATAACAAAAGTATCTATTTTTGTCAAGCAGATTTTGTCAAAATAATCAAGCAAACCAAATTCTCTTAATATCCATATACAAATATATATATATATATGTATATGCAGTTGCATTTATGTGTGTGTAAATATATATGTATATATACACATATACACATAAACATGTGTATGTGCTTGTCTCATTCTGCACTCTGAATAAATCATCTTTCTGTCATAGATAGTAGGTTTCATTATTAGTCCTCTGGAATCATGAATGGTCAATGTATTGATCAAAGTTTTATGTTTTTACAATGTTTTTATTATATAAATTGTTCTCCTGGTTTTGTTCATTTCATTCTCCATCAGTTTATAAAAGTCTTCAAAATTGTTCATTTTTTAATATTATAATTTTGATTTTATAGAGTAAATTGTTCTGATTCTGCTCACTTCACTCTGCATCATTTCATGGAAGTCTCCCCATGGTTTTTTTTTTTAATCATCTATGTGGCTTCAAATTCAACATTCTTTCCTGGCTGGCAGGCAATCATGACATGGGTGGGAGAGAGTGATGCAAGTGAATGTTATGGGCTTCAATCAAGGAGAGGAGGAGGGTGACAGTGCTCTGGAAATAGCACTGGAGAGAAAGGAATTTTCCAAGGAGTATTCAGTCCAAGTTCTTGAGTTCAAGGAACCATCTCCCCAGATGTCTTGTATCACCTCTTGGCTGAGCATAAATAATCATAGAAGTATTGTCAGGTGAGGACCTGGATTCCCCTGGGTCATATGACCAAAATCTTCCTTTCTTAACCTTTTCCTATCCTTAAATAGTAAATCTGGCTGTTCATTTCAGCAAACTGACAGGAAGGCAGACCAAAAAAAAAAGATGCTGAGAAGCTTTAAAGGAGTTTATATAACCCCTCCTCCCATCCCTCCCAACAGGAAAGATGTGTGGTACACTCATGCTTCCAACCATACAGTTGTGTTGAGTTAGCTAACATACATATAACAGAAGGCAATGTTTGTTTTCCCTGTCCCTGCTCCAGATTTATTGGGTTATCTGTCTTTCTTTGACACTTGAGTGTTTAAGGTTGCTGTTCTAGGTGTCTAAATACATAAAAAAATTATGTTAAAGTTTACATTCCTGCCATTGGCTTTGACACATGCTTGCTGAAAGGTTCCTATCTGCCAGCAGTTTAGAAGGAAAGGCCATGATGTGTATGTTTTCATAGAGAGTTTAATAATCCATAGTGAAAATCACAGAGAATGAGGATTTTCTTTGGTCTCCTTGCCTCAATCCATCCTCCACCAGCTACCAAACTGTATTCTCAAACACAAATCTGTTCATGTCATGACATGAAGTAAAGAAATTCCAGTGGCTTCTTCCTACTGCTTCTAGGAAAAAATACAATCTCTTCTATTAGGCATTTAAAGCACTTTGCACTCTGGTTGTACTAATGATGAAGACAATGATGATAGCTAACATCTACACAACACTAGCTCTGTGTCGGGCACCGTGCTCAGCTTTCTTAACAGTAAAATGCAGGGGTTTGGTTAGGTTGCCTCTGATGTCACTTCTAGCTTTGGATCTCTGATTCTATGATTCTAATGAATAAAATTAACAATATGGCCAAAACATTAAAAACTTTCATTATCTGATCTGATCTGATCCTCAAAACTACCATGTTGCTGTAGGTAGTAAAAATATTATTCAAAGGAGAATCTGAAATTTCCTTGTTTTGGAAGTTCACTCCAAGAATGCTCCCCAAAATCTATGCCTGCTCATGTTGTGCTACTTTTGTTCATGTCTTATCATACATTTACCACAAGAGATCTGCCCAGAGGGCTCCCCCACTTTTTCCTTATATCACTAGTGACTACAGATTTCTTTCAGAAGGTTCTGTGATATCTTGGGGCTTGATACAATCAGCACTAGGTTATCTGTAAACAGCAGGACCTCACCATCTACAAAGAATTCTTTCTTACTTAGACTCATCATTGGATCCTTTCCATCACAGTGGTGAACACTTGGTGAGCAAACATACCCTTGTTTTATGCCTCTTTTGATGTTTATGATCAGAGGATCACTGAATAGGGCTATTTCTATTATTTCAAGGAATCTTGAATAATTTTGCGGCATGGATGAGAAAAACTTTATTATAAAAGAACTTATAAGGCAGATTGTGTTCTGCCTAATCAGATGCATTTTTTGGTAATCCACAAATAGTAAGCACAGTGGGGTCTTACATCTTTCAGTTAATTGTGAAATAGTAAAGATGTGGTCCAGTGTTGGATATTGCTTCTGAAGTTCTGCTTGTTTTCTACTAAGCAGTCAGCATCAAGAATGCCCTTAGTTTGTATATAGATGACTCTCATAAAGTTGCTATATAGATGGGAAATCAGGTATAGATATAGTTATAGATGTAGATGTAGATACAGATACAGATACAGATATAGACACAGACACAACTAGAGATAGATATAGAGATAGAATTATAGAAGCTGACAGCCAACTTTTTCTTTTTCTTTTTTTTTTTTTTTTGCGGGACAATGAGGGTTAAGTGACTTGCCCAGGGTCACACAGCTAGTAAGTGTCAAGTGTCTGAGGCCAGATTTGAACTCAGGTACTCCTAAATCCAGGATCCACGCTTTATCCACTGCGCCACCTAGCTGCCCCCAGACAGCCAACTTTTTAAAAGTACAAATAAGGCCTTATACCTTTGGTCATGTTTTCTCAATTCCCACAATTCTTCAACAATCGTATTGTCTCCAGTGCATATGTCCTGTCTAGCTGCTTTTTCTGGTTTTATTCAATTATATCTCTATGAAACTATCCCCCAGATTCATATATTCAATCCTAATCTCTCTCCTGATCTTTAGTTCTTCCTAGCCAATGGCCTATTGGATATCTTGAACTGGTTTCATAGGTATTTTAAATTAAATATGTCCAGAACAGAACTCATTATCTTTTCCCCAAAACCTAACTCTCTTGAATTTTCCTTTTGTGATCACTTTGGCAGCAAATATACTAAAATGGAATGATACAGAGAAAATGAGCATGGCCCCTGTGCAAGGATGACACACAAATTCGTGAAGTGTTGAATTTTCCTTTCCCTGTCAAGGGCACTACTTCCCTTCCAATCAGCCAAATTCACAACCTCTGTGTCCTCTTTGCCTTGCATTCTCACTTAGCATGCATCAATCCATTCATAGGTTCTGGTTCTTCATTCTTTGGCCAAATTCTCCCCCCCAAAACCCCATCTAATTCTGTATAACAACCATTTCCTCCTCCTATTACCGAAGCCTTTGCTTTTCCAGGGTAAACTCCTTCATATATAATATAGTGTAGATATCATATCATATCCTATATCATGTCGTATGTATATATAATATATAATATAGTATAGTTTCAAATTCTCTCCTTTTTCTCTGTCTTCCTTTTTTTGAATCATTGCCTTTTCTAAAATAGGGTCCCTACAGGCTCATTAATGCTTTATTGGTAGGATTGTAAATTGGCTCAACCATTCAGGAAAACAATTTTGTCACTCTATCTCTACCCCCAAGGAAATCAGAGTCAAAAGTAAAGGACCTAAAAGTATAAGAATATTTATAACAGCACTTTTTGTTGTCACACACACACACACACACACACACACACAACTGGAAACAAAATAGGTGCCCACTAATTGGGGAATGACTGAACAAATTGTGGCATATGAATGTAATGAAATTTTATTGTGCCAGAATAAATGAAGAATATGACATATTCAGAGAAATATGGAAAGACTTTAATGGACTAATGCAGAGTAAAGTGACCAGAACCAGGAGAAAATTTTATACAATAACTACAACAATGTGAGGGAAAATTATTCTGGAAGACCTTAGGATTTTGACTAAAGCCGAAACCTATCGTAATTTCATAATGTTGATGATGAAGTATATCTATCAATTTGTACAACTGCTGGACCTAAGGGCATAGTGTGTGTTGGTGATTGGGGAAGATGGGGAGATGCTGGGACAATCTGTCTGTCTGTCTGTCTCTGTCTCTCTCTGTTTCTCTGTCTCTGTCTCTGTCTCTGTCCCTCTCTATCCCTCTCTCCTTCTCTCCCTCTCTTCCTACTCCCCCCCCTTTTTCTCTCTCCTTTTTTTTAAAGGATCCTTCTGCTCTGGACCTGTATATTATTTAGATCAGGTTCAGTCCTGGAAAAGCCTGAGTATCTAGAAGGAGGGTCAGACTCCTTTTTCTCACACTCTTTGGCTCATTATGTCTCTCCTACCTTGGTGCCCCAGGGGAAAATTGTTTAAGGTGAGAGATTGGCTCAGGTCTAGTATCTCCCCAAAGTGGATGTAGCAAGGTATTTAGTCAGTTTTGGGGCAGGTATTTCTTTCTGACACAAAGATAAAATAACTAAATTAACTGAACCTAAAATAGGATTCATGAACTTATATCTTCTGTCATTTTAAAGTGGCAGTTGATATTTAAATCTCCTTAAAACATAAAACAGTTTCTTGGAAAATTAAATAGGCCTTCTTCATAGCAATATGTCTTTTGGCAAGCCAGACCAGGGGTTTATTTCATCCTTTGGCCAGTTGTCACTTTCTCCAAAAAGTCCTGGAATAGTCATGGAGGATTTCTCTCCCTGCTTCCAGTTATATCTGACCAAAGGGTAGAAGATCATTGGATCTTTCAAATTCACATAGTAGTCTCCAAGCCTGGACAAATCCAACTGGTAACCAAAGTTCAGGAACAAACAAACACTCAAGAGGAAATCCAAGGTTTGCAAGTTCATGTAGATAGGACATAGGCTATAGCTGCCATGTACTCCAGTTTGCTACTTCTACTGAGTTGGGAAGGGTGGCCTCTTTACTCACTCCCTCACCTCCCCACTCCCATGCCACTTGCCTCAAGGAGAGTCCAAGGAAGAACAGTGAGCCCAAAAATGTCTTTCCTTTTTGGGCCCTGCCTTCCTACTATCATGAGGAGAGCACAAACAAAGGAACCACATAGTTTGCTTTGTCATATCAAAGCCCCAGGTTCCCATGCCCAAGACAAGCAGGAAAGGGCTTACCAAAGCACCCAAATGCTGAGATAGATAACATACATGGTCATATGAAATTAAGAAAGGAAACTTTGCACTGGCTCTGTATAACCATTGGTTTTATAGACAGACCAATGATGGATGAATGGATGGATGGACAGATGGATGGATAGATAGATAATCTTTTTCACCTTTTGGTATAAAGGTGTTGGAGCTGGATATATAGAACTAGATATTTTCACATATAGCCAATATATTGATTGTTTTGCTATTCTCTCTCTCTCTCTCTCTCTCTCTCTCTCTCTCTCTCTCTCTCTTTCTTTCTTATAAGCTAGGGCTTCTCTCCAAGGAGGAGGATTGCTGAGCACTGATAAGAAAAAATCAATAAAGTATTTTTTAAAATTGTACAGAAGTTGGAGGAGGAACAGAAGAAAACAAAAATAAATTTGTTAACCATGTAGAAAACTTTACACACACATACACTATGTATATGTATACACACACCATATATGTGTATCTATAACATATATGTACATGTATGTATATATAAATCTATATATATATTTAAAGCAAAATTTTGTATATGTTAGAAATTTATAGTTTCCTGTACATTTCTCTTCCCTGTTTTTCTTCTTCTCTTGAGCAGTTTAGACTAAAAGCATTCCAAAATGCAAACCAAAGTAAAACAATAAATCATACCTTTCAGGTAACTGAACTGCAATTACTTCAGCATTCCCTATAGCCTACCTTTGAGGATAGCAAAGGTGCTATGAATGCTTCAGGACTAAAATAAATAAACACAGAGACAGACAAAATGAAATAAAGTGGGATTCCCAGATCTGAACCCAATGCTCAAAATGTGATCTAAATAGAACTGACACACAGCCTCCTTTGTGATGGGCACTATACCTCTGTTAAGGCAGCTATGAGATCTCTTTAGCCTTTTGGGGGGGGCAGGGCAATGGGGGTTAAGTGACTTCCCCAGGGTCACACAGCTAGTAAGTGTCAAGTGTCTGAGGCCGGATTTGAACTCAGGTCCTCCTGAATCCAGGGCCAGTGATTTATCCACTGCGCCACCTAGCTGCCCCCTTCTTTAGCTTTTTTGACCTCCATGTCATACCAATGATCCAGGTTGAGTTTGGAGTAGACTAAAAGTTTCAGCCATTTTCTTCAAACACGAATTATTATATGGTTATGCCTATACAAATGATTTTTAAAATCTCAAATGTAAGCATTTACATTTATCCCTGTCAAATTTCATATAGTCAGATTCAGCACATTTTTGGGGGTGGGGGGCAGAATCTTAACTGTGTAGTCCAATACATTAGTTATTGCTTCTAACTTTGTGACCTCTTACTGTTGTTTTTGTTGTTCAGTAGTGTCTGGCTCATCATGACCCTATTTGAGGTTTTCTTGACAAAGCTACTGGAATGGTTTGTCATGTCATTCTCTAGCTCATTTTACAGATGAGAAAACTGAGGCAAACAGAGTTAAGTGACTTGCCCAGGGTCACACAGCTAGTGTCTGGCCAGATTTGAATTCAGGAAGATGAGTCTTTTTGATCCCAGGTCCAGCACTCTACCCACTGCGCCACTTAACTGTGCCCCTTGTGCCCTCTACTATTTGGTAAACAGGTCAGCATAGTTTCAAATTCAGATCCCTGGAGTGCTTTCCTAAACACCTCCAAATTGGCATCAATTTGTTAATCACTACACTTTGGGTTAAGTCCACCAACAAGTTCTGGCTCTACCTGTGTTATCGTTGAGCCTGCATGTCGTCCCCTTATTTACAAGGATTTATTGAGCAATGTTGTCATTGATTGCTTAAATTCAGGTATACTTGACAGAATTTCCCCTAACCTATTAGTCACATAACATTATAAGAAAGAAAGAAAATATATTTTACTATTTTTCAAAGAATCAAAGACAAAGTCCCAATAAAGTATGAAGAATTTACCTTTCTCTTAATTGAAAAACTGGAATCATATTTGTCTGCCTTCTGTCCTGAGACATCTTTTTTGAAAGTTAACTAAAAGTGGCTCATCAATTATACTCACTATTCCTTTTTTTAAAAAAAAATAATATTTTAAGCACAGAATTTCTTTCTTTTGAAAATTTTTTAAATGAGTGATTTGGAACATTTTTTACATATGGCTATAGTTAGCTTACATTTCTTCCCTTGAGAACTGCATGCTCATATCTTTTGATTGTCATTGTTTAATGACTTACTCTTATAATTTTTGATAATTCAATTTATTTTATAACTTTTAGTATAAGTGAGAATAAAATTTATGTACATGTTTTTATATATTTTGGAAATGAGACATTTATCAGAGAAACATACTAGAAAGATTTATATTAATCAATTAATTATTTTTTCCTAATCTTAGCTGTATTGGATTTTTTTTGTGCAAAAATGTTTTAATTTTATGTAATAAAAGTTGACCATTTATTCTCCTGTAATTCTCCCTATCCCATATTTAGTCATGAATTCTTCTCCATTCATAGATCAGAAAAGTACTTCTTCCTTGCTCCTCTAATTTGTCTTTGATAGAACTTTTATATCTAGATTATGTATAATTCAAATTTATCCTGCTATATGGTATGAAGTATTGATCTACACATAATTTCTACCATGCTACTTTCCCCAAAAGTTTTGGTCAAATAGAGAATCCTCGCTCCAGTAACTGGGGTCTTTGGTTTTATTGAACACTAGATTAGTAGGTTAATTTACTTCAGTTGTTGTATACCTAATCTGGTTTTTTTTTTCCCCCAATAAACCTCTATCCTTTGACCAATGCCAAATTGTTTTGTTGATTAATGCTTTGTATAGATTGAGATCTGGTATAGCTAATTCCCCTTATCTTCCATTTAAAAAATTATTTCACTTCATATTCTTGATCTTTTAGTCTTCCAGATTAATTTTGTTACTATTTTTCTAGTTGTATAATCTTTTTGTAGCAGAATTTGTAAGGCACTGAATAACTAGATTACTTTATGAGTGCTATAGTTTTATTATATTGGCTTGACCTACACATGAACAATTAATATTTTCTAATTATACAAGTCCATCTTTAAAAAGATCATCTTTGTAAAGATCATTTTAGAGTTAAATTCCTGTCTTTCTTTGTAGATAGACTCTCAAGTATTTTTTAAGTTTTACAGTTATTGTAAATAGAATTTACCTTTCTATCTCTTCCTGTTCTGTTTTGTTGGAAATATATAAACATACTCATTATTCAGGTGAGCTTATTTTATACAATTCCACTTTTCTGGAGTTGTTGATTTTTCAATTAATTTTTTAGTTAGCTGGGGTTCCCCAAATATGACATTGTATCAGTGACAAAAAGTGACAATTTTGTTTCCTTCATTTTCTTTTTCTTGTCTTATTGACATAGCTAACATTTCTATATGAAAATAGTGGTGGCAAAGGACACCCTCACTTTATCTCAATCTTATTGGAAAAGCCTCTAGATAATCTTCATCACATATAATGCCCATTCTTCATTTTAGACAGGTACTACTTACCATGTTAAAGAAAAGTCTACATCTTCCTACATTTTAGTTTTTTAAAAAATAGAAATAATTAAAGTATTTTATTTTGTCAAAACTTTTTTCTACATCTATTAATAATCACATGATTTTTGTTGTTCTTATTCTTCATATAGTCAAGTATGTTGTTAGTTTTCATAATATAGAACCAACCCTAAATTCCTAGTATAACTTGGCCATAGTATATACTCTTTGTGCTATGTTGCTTCTTTACTAATATTTTGTTTAGAACTTTTGCATTAATGTTCATTAGAGATGTTAGTCTATAGATTTCTTTTCCTATTTTGATTCTCCATGACTTAGGTATAAACACCATATATTTATTTTAGAAGAAATTTGGTAGGATCCTTTCTTTTTCTTTTTGCAATTTTTATATGATATTGGAATAAATGTTTCATAGAATTCACTTATAAATCATCTTGTTCCAGGGTTTTTCTTTTGGGAATTTATCTATAGCTTGTTTAATTTCTTTTCTTGAGTTCGGTTTTTAAAATTCTCTGATTTATTTTGTTAATCTCAGTGGAGTTCTTTTGCTAAATATTCATTAATTTCATTTAAATTATAAGTCTTATTGGCATATGGTTGGGCAAAATAGTTTCTAATTATTTCCTTTATTCTTCATATGTTGTGAATTCTCTTTGATTTTGGATATTGACAATTTGGTTTTCATCTTTCTTTTAAAAATCTAATTAGCTAATATTCATCTATTTTTTTGAAAAAAACCAGCTCCTAGTTTTATTTATTAATGAAATTATTCCTTTTAATTAAAAAAGATTTCTTCTTTGATAGTCAGGATTTCTCTATTGAGATTCAATGGGGTTTTAAAAAATTGTTGGTTTTCTCATTTCTTAGTTGCATATCCAATTCACTGATCTGTTCTTTCTCTTTTTAAAAATGAAAGTGTTTAGAGAAATAAGTATTAACAGCTGCTTTAGCTAGATCACAAAAATTTTGGCATCCTTTCTGATTGTTGTCATTGTGTTTAAAAAGATTACCATTTCTATTATTTTTTCTTTGACCTATAATTCTTTAGGATTAAGTTATATAGCACCCATTTACTTTATTTTATTTATTTATTTATGGATTTATTTAATTGTTTATTTTGCAGGCAATGAGAGTTAAATGACTTGCCCAGGGTCACACAACTAGTAAGTGTCAAGTGTCTGAGGCCGGACTTAAACTGAGGTCCGCCTGAATCCAGGGCCAATGCTTTATCCACTGCACCACCTAGCTGCCCCCACCCATTTACTTTTAATCTTTTCTTCAATGACTTATTGAATGCACTTTTTTTTCTTACTGCATTCTGTTCATTAAAATATGTAGTTAATATTCTACCTTTCAGCATTTTTTGTGAGATTTTTATGCCCAATAATACATGGTCAGTTTTTATAAATGTGCTTGCACATCTGAAAACTATGTATTCCCTTTGCTCTTTTCATTCAGTAATTGCCAGAGATCTATCGTAACTTTTCTCAGACTATATTCAAGTTTTGAAAAAAATTCTTTCTTATTTATATTTTGGTTAGACATATCTTGGTCTGCAAGTGGCACATTGAAGTCCCCCAATATTCTACTTTTATTATTTATTTCCATAATTCATTTAGATTTATTGTAACTCATTAGATTTTAGATTTATTCAGATAACATGTCATTTGAAATTAATTTGTTTATGGTACCTTTCAGCAAAATGTAGCTTTGCTATTGATCTTTTTATATCAAGTATCTTTTGCTGTTGCCTTGTCTAAAATCATGATTATCACCTTTTTTTCTTTTAAATTTCAACTGAAGCATAACGGATTTTAATCCAGCTCCTTATGTTCACTCTGTGTGAACATAATGACTCTGTGTGAGTCTTTATATTTCAAGTATGTTTCTTATAAAGTTATTATTGGATTTTGTTTTCTAATCCATTCTGCTATCCCCTTTCATTTTATGGGTGAGTTCATCCCATTCACATTCACAGTTATGATAATTAATTGTGTATTTCCTTTTACTGTATTCTCTAATACATATATTTATCTTTGTTCCTTGCCCCCTCCTTACAAAGAAGGTTGTGAGACAAGATTGTAATCTGAAATATTGCTCTATACTTGTTCATCAGCTTCCTCTCCTTTCACTTTTCTTTCCTCATCCAGACCCAATCATGGTATTCTTTCCTTCCTTCCTTCCTTCCTTCCTTCCTTCCTTCCTTCCTTCCTTCCTTCCTTCCTTCCTTCCTTCCTTCCTTCCTTCCTTCCTTCCTTCCTTCCTTCCTTCCTTCCTTCCTTCTTTCTTTCTTTCTTTTTTCTTTTTTTCCCCTCTTTATAATCTTTAGTCTGAGTTCAGGGTTTCTTTTGTTTATGATGAATACTTCCCCCAAATCTATTCTTCTCTTATTTCCCTCTTTCCCCTTTATCAGTTCCCTCTTATTTTCTTATTGAATTGAATGTATTTCGATGTCAAACTCCTTACTTATATGTGGGTTCAGCCCTGCTTTGAAACACCCCAGATGAAACTGAGTGTTACCTGTTACCTGTCCTACTTCTTTCTCATTTATGTTAGAATCCTACTTCTGCTCTCTGATTATATTCCCTAGTGTATTCTTTCATCATTCTCTTTTATTTCTTCTTGTGTTATCATCAAAATATACCAAAATCATTCCTAGGCACTCTTTCTCATTTGACTCCCCCTGTGACACCTGAGACTAGAACTAGAGTTCTGAGGGTATGCTTGTATTATTCTCCCTCCTTTCCCCACCCCCATTAGAATGCAAACATGTCAATCTCAAACAATTCAATAAAATTCCTTTCAATTGCAAATATATCTGTATAAACATATACATATATATGGATATACATATGTATGGATAAATAGATAGAAATAGAGACTGTTTATATTTCAAAATTTCTATTTAATTCTGGCCTTTTCTTTAGGAATTCATTAGGAATGCTTGGAACTTCTTGATTTCATTAAAGGTTCTACCTCCCCCCCCCCCAATAGGATTATAATCAGTCTTCCTGGGTAAATTATTTTGTGCTGTGTACCTTTTTTGTCTTTAGGAATATCTTATTCCATGCTCTCTTCTCTTTTATTGTGTAGTTGTGAAATTTTATGTTATCTTGACTGTGGTTCCTGAGTACTTGAACTCTTCCTTTCTGACTCACTGTAGTGTTTTTTCTTTGTCTTGGAAGTTCTGGATTTTGGTTATGCTGCTCCTGTTAATTTTTATTTTGGGATTATTTTTAGGAGATGACTGATGGATTGTTTTCAGTTTATCTTCTTGTTCTAATATATCTGACCAGTTTTCTTTCATGCTTTCTTGAAATAGGATACCCAATATCTTTTGTTTGTGTGTTTTTGTTTGGGGTCATGTCTTTCAGGTAATCCAATGATTAAAAAAAAATTTTCCCCAGGGCAGTTGTGTTTGATATGAGGTTACTTGTAATTCTATTTATTTTCCCAATCTTTGGACTTTGTTTTAATATTTCTTGTTATTAACTTCTATTTGGTTTATTCTACTTTTTGGGGAATCTGTTATTTGGATAATTCTGTCCTTTGGCCTTCTCCCATTATCAATTATTTCATCTTTCTCTTCTTTGCCTTTTTCTTGTCCCTAATTTAGCTCTAAAATTCCCACAGATTGCAAGGAGAAAGTGGGTAGTGAGAAAATAGAATACTCATTGAAGGGTTTGATAGTGAAATAAGGAAAGAACTAGAGAAGCAGCAAGAGTAGCAAGAAGGTTAAATGATAGTTTGCATAAGGTTGAAGAGAATTGTATATGTTTAAAGGCAAAGGGAAAAGGAGGAGTCAAATTGCGAGGACAAAGGGGTGGGGGAGAAGTGAGGGAGTAAGGTCCTGGGAATGACAGAAGACCATTGGATTAACAGCAAGCACCTCTAAAGGAGTTAGCTTTGGAAAGGCAGAAGGCTAACTCTTCACTCTTAGCCATAAGAAAAAGAAGAAGGATTGGAGAAGAGACAAGAGATTTAAATGTAAAGGTGGGGAGAAAAAGAAGTTGAGATTGTCTATACCATTTTTTTCAATAAAGTAAGAGGTGAAACCTTTTACCCTTTGCTGCAAGGAGTTGTGAGGTGGAGAAGGTGGGGGTATCAAGAGCTTGAGAATGAAGGAGGTTTGGACTACCATTGAAAGAAGTGTGCCTGATAACTAAGAAGAGGTAAATAAAAAGACTTCTAAACAGGAGCAAAGGCCCCGCTGAAATTCAATGTACAAATCTGCAGGGCACAAAATCAGCATGAGAACAACTGAGAAGTTCAGGAGCAGGAGTTCAGAGGCCTGTGTGATTCAAGCCTGGGTATTAACATTGTGGTTAATGGTATTCAGGAGTTTAGGAGGTTATGAGGGCAGCATTGAAGGGATTGGGTTGGGATTCCAGGATAAAAAGAATGAAGATAGCTGGATTGGTAGAAGTGTCAGAGGCAAAATGGTTGGTGTCATAGCCTTTTAAGGGGCATGGAGGCATTTTCACTGTATAATTCAATAATGGACTAAAATCCAGCTGTCCCCAGATGTGAATTCATTAATCACAAAAACCAAATCTACCCTGGTGCTTACATGACATATTTTAATGTAATATCCTTTAATCCTGGACTTGAATGCCTTTTAAAACTCACAGAGGCAGTACTGGAAATTTTATCCCTGTACCCCCAACTTGTCTATAACACTAGCAAAATTCCCCAAACAAATAAACCCCCAAACACCTGAGTCAGCTTCAGTAGCAGGAAATATAGCAGTTTAACACCAAATAAACAATGTCTAATGGCTGGTGATTCAAATTAAATTCCGAACAAATAACTCTCCAGTCACATCTCTGTCAGTTTTAGAATCAATCCAAGTGATTTATGGTACCTTACGGGTGTATTCTCTTCTCATGTGCTGGGATTTACACACATAACTACCATTTACCACTAATAAGCAAGAGGCATAAATCCCTGAACAGCAAGATAGGAAAGGACCACTTAGGCAGATTACCAGGGAGTACCCACTGTCTCTACCATACAAAGAGGCAAACAATGGGTGTACTGGAGAGAAAGCATTTACCACTACTGTTAATGCAAACACTAATAGCCTTGTGTTTTTCTCTTCCCTGAGCTTCAGTTCCTTTTAATATAACAGCTCTCTGTTGGGCAGAGTCCTACTGGGGTCACATTTTGCCCTCAGACCTAAGCATACTCATTGAGATTGTAGCTATGTAAGTATGGAAAAAATGAAGGGTCACCACTGAGCTGTAAGATTGCAGAGGCTTTGACTCTAAGGAACAACCCTTGTGGTTTATTAAAAATGAGGAGTGTGTGTGTGTGTGTGTGTGTGTGTGTGTGTGTGTGTGTGTGTGTGTGTGTGTGTGTGTTTATGGAGGGTGGAAAGCTAAGTAGGAATATATGCCGATTGAGTGATCTGTGATGGCATGAATGTGTATCTATCTTCCCTCTACTGGAGCAAATTATAGCCCACCCATGCCTTTACATTTTTCTTAAGCTGTCTATCTAGGGTCCATCTATAGGAAGGCACCATAGTCCTTCTTATAGGAGCAGCCGGTGATGTAGTAGATAAAGCACTGGGCCTAGAACTGGGGAGATGTGAGTTCAAATTTGACCTCAGACACTTTCTCAAAGTATAACTCTGGGCAAATCACTTAAGCTCCATTTGCCTCAATTTCTTCAATTTTAGAATGGGGATAATTACATTGATCTCATGGGGTTGTTGCAAGGAAAAAATGAGAAAGTGTTTATTTTTAAAAGTGCTTTACACAGCACCTGGCATATAGTAGGCACTCTATAAATGCTGAATCCCTTCTCTCCTTTGCTTCTGCTAGTTTCTTTAATGTTTTGTGAATACCAGTTTGGTAGTTAGGCTGTCCCTACCTCCTTTTCTAGACATGTGCTTTATGGGGTAAGATATGGTGTTGTAAAGCCCAGTCTCTTAAACTGTGGGTCACCACTCCATCTGGTGTCACAAAACTAAATATGGGGGTTGTGAAAAATTTGACAACAGTAAAAGGTTATGCATACCTATGTTATATACCTATATACCTGGAATCATGTAAAAATTTCTTTGGCAAAAAGGGGTCTCAAATGGAAAAAGTTTAAGAAGCCTTGCTGTAAAGTAAAAAGGGTTCTAGACTTGAAGTTAGGAAAACCTGGATTCAAATCATGATCCTCATATATATACATTATGTGACAATGAACAATTGATAGTAATGATAATAATAACAGCTAGTATTAATATAGCACTTCAAGGTTTGCAAAGTACTTTTTTTTCTTTCAACAAACATTTATTTTTTATTTTTCATTTACATGTAAGGGTAGTTTTCAACATTCATTTTCATAAGATTTAGAGTTCTAAATTTTTCTCCCTCCCTTCCTCCCTTTCCTCCCCCTTCCACAAGATCTCAATCAGGTTATATATGTACAATCCACAAGTGTTTTTTTTATCGGTTCTTTCTATAGGGGTGCATAGTAAACTTCTTCATTAGTTCCTTGGGATTGTCTTGGATCATTGCACTGCTGAGAGTAGTTAAGTCATTCACAATTACTCATTGAACAATACTGCTGTCACTACGTACAATGTCCTCTCAGCTCTGCTCACTTCACTATATGTTGATGTTCATTAGTCTTTCAAGTTTTTTTGGGGATCATCCTGTTTGTCATTTCCTGTAACACAAGTCCATTCCACTACAATCATATAACACAGCTTTTCCCATCATTCCTCAATTGATGGACATTCCCTTGATTCTCAATTCTTAGCCTCCACCAAGAGTTGCTATAAATATTTTTTGTACAATTTCCCCCCTTTTCTCTTTTTTATGATTACTATTGTTAACTCTTTCCCTTCCATCCTATTCCCTTCCCCATGATATTTATTCTATTATCCATCTTCTTTCATCCTATCACTCTTCAAAAGGGATTTGCTTCTGTCTGTCCCTTCCCCCACCCTGCCCTTCCTTCTTTTGCCCCTCTCTCTTTATCCCTTTCCCCTCCTATTTTCCTGCAGGGTTAGAGAGATTACTCCACCCAATTGAGTGTGTACATTATTCCCTCCTTGAACCAATTCTAATGAGATTGAGGTCTTTGAGCCTATTTTGATGAGTGTTAGGCTCATTTACTGCCCAGATTAAATAGATTACTCTACCCAGTCGGGTGTGTCTGTTAGTCCCTCCTTGAGGTAGCTCTGATGAGTTTAAGATCTTTGAGCCTTTTCTGATGAATGTAAAATTCATTTACTGCTCTGCTCCTCTCCCATCTCTTCCCCCACTCCATGAGCCTTTTTCTGTTACTTTCATGCAGGATTTTGCTTCTGCCCTTCCCCTTCCCCCAATGAATTCCCTTCACCCCTCAATTTAACCCTAAAGATGTTATCATCTAGCTAAGTGACACAGTGGACAAATCATCTCCCCTGGACCCAGGGGGATCCCAGCCAAAACCTGGCCTCAAACACAAGACAATCACCCACTGTATGATCCCAGGTATGTCCCCCAGCTCCATTTTTTTTTTTAATGGTTCTCTAGGGTCTTGTATTTGAAAGTCAAATTTTCCATTCAGTTCAGGTCTTTTCATCCCAAATATCTGAAATTCTTCTTTTTCATTAAAGTCCCATTTTTTCCACTGAAAGATAATGCTGAGTTTTGCTGGGTAGGTGATTCTTGGTTATAATCCCATTTCCTTTGCCCTTTGGAATATCATATTCCATGCCCTCCGGTCCTTTAATGTAGAAGCTGCTAGATCTTGTGCTATCCTGACTGGGGCTCCACAGTACTTGAATTCTTTCTTTTTGGCAGCTTGCAATATTTTCTCCTTGACCTGAGAGCTCTGGAATTTGGCTATAATATTCCTAGGAGTTTTCCTTTTGGGATCTCTTTCTGGAGGTGATCGGTAGAGTCTTTCAATTTCTATTTTAGCTTCTTCTTCTAGAATTTCAGGGCAATTTTCCCTGAGAATACCTTGGAAGATGGTGCCTAAGCTCTTTCCTTGATCATGGTTTTCAGGTAGACCAATAATTTTCAAATGATCTCTCCTGGACCTATTTTCCAGGTTGGCAGTTTTTCCCAGGAGATATTTCACATTCCCCTCTATTTTTTTATTCATTTGGATTTGCTTTATTATGTCTTGTTTTCTCATAAAGTCACTGGCTTCCATTTGTTCAATCCTAATTCTTAGGCAATTATTTTCATCAGAGAGATTTTGTACCTCCTTTTCCATTTGGCCAATTTGACTTTTCAAGCTGTTGACTTTTTTCTCATGTCTTTCCTGCATCACCCTCATTTCTCTTTCCATTTTTTCCTCTACCTCTCTAATTTTATCTTCAAAGTCCTTTTTGAGCACCTCTATGGCCTGAGACCAATTCGTATTTTTCTTGGAAGCTTTAGATATAGGGGCCCTGATGTTGACATCTTCCTCTGAGGGTGCCCCTTGGTCTTCCTTGTTACTGAAGAAACTTTCTATGGTCCTCACCTTTCTCTGTCAGCTCATCTTGCCTTTCTTTCAGTAGACTTTTAGCTTCTTAAAGTGGGGCACTGTTTCCAGGCTGCAGTATCCCAAGCTTAAGAAGTCCCAGGTGGTATGATTTAAGGAGAATCAGGTTCTTCCCTCGCCCGGCCTGTTTCCTAGATGACCCCAGACCAACTTGCCAATCAACCAGCTTTGTGTGTTGTGGTTGTTAGCTCCGACGAGTCTGTGCCCCTCCCCCACCTGGGTCACTTCTACTCAAGCCCACCACCTGGTTCTCAGTAGGGGTGTAAAATCCAAGTTCTGCCTTAGCACCAGCATAGACCCCTGTAGTCTCTCCCCTGCCCAGGGCTCAGCCCACTCACCAGACTGTGAGCTTAGTTCCAGATGACACTGGTGCTTCAGCTGATTCAGAGGCTCTGGGGGTCTCCTTCTCTGGTGAGGACTTCCTGAGACTGGATCTGTGTCAGGGTGACTGTGGGGTTGGGCCCAACTCCTGTATCAGCACAGTAGCTCCCTCCTTCTGATCTTCCAAATTGTTCTTGGTTAAAAGATGATTTCAGCACATTCTTCTGTGAGTTTTTCTGCTCTGGGCATTTTCCTATGACCTTATTTGGATGTTTTTTTGGAGCAATCGTGTCATGGGTTCCTTGCAAAGCACTTTTACATGTGTTCATACATTTGATCTTCACAACAATCCTGGGAGGCAGATGCTATTATTAACCCCATTTTACAGATGAGGAAACTGATTAAGTGACTTTCCCAGGGTCATATAGCTAGTAAATGTCTGAGGCAGTATTTAAAGTCAGGAGGTCTTCTTGACTCCAAGTCCCATCTCTATTCACTGTACTACCTAGCTAATAAATATAGTAAGGAATACAGTAGGAAAAGAACTGTTTCTGGACTTAGAAGATTTGGGTTCAAATCTTCCTTCTGATGCTTACTGCCTTGTGACCTTAGGAGTAACATACCTTTCCTGGGACTCAGTTTCCTTATTTGTAAAACAAAGGGGGTTGAATTATGGCCAAGGTCCCTACTCTTTCCCTTTATCTTTTCTCTTCACCCATGATCATATCCCCCCAGCCACTTAGAACCCATCCAAGCTTGTTAGTTCACACTGCTTGGATGAGGTGAGAGTCACCAACTCTACTCTTTCTGGAGAGATAGAGAACGATCAAGTCTTTAACCTCTTCCCAGCCACTTGCTCCTGAGGTCTTGGTCTTACCACTGACCTTGGACACTACTGACTGACCTGTCTATGTAAACTAAGGCTCCCTGAGCCTCCCCATCAACCCCCTTCTGATGAACCTTTAGAGTTATTTAGGCTTTTCTCTCTGGCCTGCAGCAGTTGAACTTTCTTTTTTATCTCCCAGTGTTTGGAATATAAATGAGGGGAAAAAATTATATCACTGAAATCACAAGTCTGCCCCCCCCCCCCGCCCTGCCCAATAAAAGCACCATAAAAATCAATTTATACTATGTACCTCATAGGATTGTTGTCAGACTCAACTTAGATTTACTTAGATTACTTAGGTCTTAGATTTAGAGCTGGTAGAGATCTTAGAAATGATCTAATTCAATCTCTTCATTTTATGGATGAGAAAACTGAGGCCCCATAGTGGTTAAATGGCTTGCCCAAGGTTTCAGACTAGGAATCAGGATTTCAATCCAGGATTTCTGAAACCAAATCTAATGGCTTTTCCATTGCATTGGTAATATGCTATTGCCTATTCACACTTACCCAAGGTCTCTCCTTTACATCTCTCTCTAGGGATTCCTAATGCCAATGCTCTGGAATTCCCTGAAAATATGAAAGAATTACACATCAGTATTAGAATAAAATGTTAGAAAAACATGGAAAGACTTGCATGAAATAATAAAGAACAAAGTGAGCAGAACCAAGAGAGCACTCTATACCATAACTGCAGTATTGTTTTAAGAACACCTTTGAATCACTGAGTCATTTTGACTATTATAAATACCAAACTTTAACTTTAAAGGACATATGAAGAAAAATGCTTTCTGCATCCAGAGAAAGAACTGATAAATAGAAGTATAGGATAATTTTACACATACAAATATATAAACACAGAATATGTATATATGTATATTTTTGTGTGTATATATATAAACACACACATACATACATATGCATACATACATACATATACATACCTATACATATACATACACACACACCCCTATTTGTGTGGAATGTTAGGTACCTCTAGGGTGGGGGGGGGGTAGGCAGGAAAAAAAGAAAAAAGAAATTTACATGATAATTTTGTTGTATATTTGAAAGAAATAGCAAGTAATGTTTAGTAGATTTGCAGTTTTATTTGCAATCATCTGTTTTTATTGTACTACATTATGCAAATGCTTGTTTTATTCCACAAATATGCATTAATGCAAAAGAGAAAAGAAAAAAAAACTTTAACCTTTTTTAAAAAAAAAGGAATAGCAAGTTGTACATAATAGTTTCATGTGCAATCATCTTTTTTTATTATACTGTGTTATGGAAATGCTTGTTTTATTCCAGAAATTAAAAGTTAAATAAATAAACGTTTTTGGTTTTGTTTTTGTTTTTTTTGTGGGGCAATGGGGAGTTAAGTGACTTTCCCAGGGTCACACAACTAGTAAGTGTCAAGTGTCTGAGGCTGGATTTGAACTCAGATACTCCTGAATCCAGGGCCGGTGCTTTATCCACTGTGCCACCTAGCTGCCCCTAAACTTTTTTTTAAAAAACAAAGAATATCTGGATAAAGAAAATAAACTCTCCTTGTCTTTTTATCGGGCCTCCTTCTTTGGGATTATAATCTATTTCCTTATATTGTATGTTGATCAGAAATTGCCTATAACCTAATCAAAAGAACTAGCTGTCGGGCTTCATGAGATTTAGGAAAGAAAGTGATACTTCCCTATTAGAGACATTTCTTTCTGGGCAATGATAAGCACCTCCTGTGCTGGGAATGTATCCTCCCCATTAGCTGTCAGTGTTCTCTGCTTAGTTTCTCTGCTTTGGAATCTAGGTGCATTATATAGTAATAGACCAATGTGTTCAATTTCAACTGGGCAAAGAGATTTGTGGCCTGCTCATGAACAAATTCTTTTTTAAGGAAGAACAACATGCTTTAACTCTCTTCACTCAGTCGCTGGTTCTCCTTAAATATGATGGTCAGTCCATATCCAAACCTTTGAATGAAAATTTCTTCTCATTGCTTTTGACGACTTAAATTTAGAAGAACTCTATTTAAAATGAGTAAGGAAAATAAATATGTATTCACAAGCTTTGGAACTTTAGATCCCAATGGTAGTTAGTAATGCAGAATAAATTCATTTTTCATGCTAAAGATAAACCTCTTGAGAGGAAGAGGACAGGGAGAGAAAGGACTTCTGTGCTTTTTTCTGAATCCTATTCCTTTCCTTCAAATAAAGCTGAATTCCGGAGGAAAAAAAGGGAGAACCTTCTGTGTCACACAATCTTTGGGGAGTCTGCATGAAGAATGATCCAAATTTTTATTATTCTTGGGTTAGATCCAACCACTAGCTGAGAGTAAACAGCTCTTCCATGTGAAGTGAATAAAATCTTCCTGGTCAGTAAAGTAATATAGAAGAGCCCAGAAGAAGTAATTTCCTAAATGAAATTTAAGTACCCTGGGAGAATATAACACCTACCCAAGTTTATGATGAATCGGGATATTTAACATCCAAATAAAAGTCAGTGGGGCAGAGTGGGTTGAGGTGTGGCCTTGGAGTCTAGAAGACTTAGGCTGTTTTCAAGATCTCTCCCTGATACATGTTAGCTGTGTGACCAGGGACAAATAACTTATCTTTCAGTTTCCTAGAGAGAGAGAGATTTTTAAGATTATACATTGCAGACATATAAATTTCATTTTCATTGCAGACATTTTCATTGAAGAAATTTTCAGTTCATTCATGGAGTAAGTTTCTACACCAAGAGTTCCTCATGGATATGAAATCACAAGTCCAGATTTTATTAGATTATATTCCTATAATGAGGTATCTTTGAAAAAGAAAAAAATGTGTTTATATACACACACTGAAAAATAATTACACTATTTTTATAGGACCTCTGATTTCATTTATATAGGGAACTCACTATGAAGAATCCCTTCTAGTCATGCAGATCAACACCTGTTCTGCAAATTGTCTTATAAATTATACTTGACTAAAGGCACTAAGACATTAAGTGACTTGCCCAGGGTAATGCAGCTGATGGGTGCTAGTTTCCTGGCTTTAAGGTCATTTCTCTATTCCCTCTGCTATTCTGTCTTTCTATTAAAAAATCATTACATTAAAATTCAATTTAATAAAAGAAACCTTACTGTGAAGTATTTTTGTTTCATTTCTTTCCATTCAAATGAAATGATCTCATTATGAATATTCTCTTTCTCTTTGGTCATTTTTGTGGTTATTCTGTTACCAAGAGTGGAATTATAGGCCATATTCAGATTTTATAGAATCCAGATTTGGTAAAGAGAACATGTGCAGGCTCTATAGGCTGGCCCAAATTCTTAGTGCAGCTTTAAACCTTAACACTAAGACTTTTGAACCACTCCGTATTGAACCAATACAGTATATCCATTGAGAAGGAGGAGATAGGCATTCTTCTAACACAAGTATACTGCCCCTTCTTGTTTAGAAGCAGATATGTTAGGGACACACTAATTGAATTTGCTTTTATTCAGCTCCTTTTCACCCTTTCAAAAGTTCTATATGGGTAATAAAGATTGAAAAGAAATCAAAGTCATCTTAAAATGAAGAGGATGCCAAATAAAATGAATTAAAGAATTCAGGATCATTATGTTAGAATCAGATTTAAATTCCCAGACTTCAGAATTTTGAAGCTAACCTGTCATTTGGGGAGTCCAGATTTCCTAAAGACAATTCCTGTTTTGGAATTTGATTTAAAAACAGTTTCTGGAGGCTTATTAAATAAGCTCAAAGGACTCCTGGGAAATAAAATTGCCCTTAAAATCTCAAACTGTATTTTAAAGAGCAAATGAATAAGGAACATATGGATTAAATTTCCTATATTTGAAAAAGAAAATGACCAGGCACGTTTGGGGTTTTATTGAAACTGGATTATTTGGGAAATGGTCCTAGGAAATCCTAGAAGTCCCAGTGGGTTTGGTTAGGTTTGCCCCACATCTGTATATGGCCCAAATTTAAAAACAAAACCACCCATCGTTAGAAATGGGCAGTTGTCAGTGCAGAGTGAGTTTATATTAGACATGGAAAGAAAAGGGACCAAGATCCTAGACCAGGTGTGCCCAGATTTTTTCAGATGCAGGTCACGTGATCAGAAACCTATATTCCTCTGCTTGCATGGATTCTTTTCTTTTCTTAAAATTTTTACAGTTGTAAATTACCAACTAATTGATCCAAGCCGGTTAGAATAACATCTGGCATCAGACCATTACATCAGTGATGGGTAGGAAATTAGGCCCTATTGCCCTAGTAATTGAATGAATAAATGAATAAGAAGCATTTATTAAGCACTATGGGTTAAACACTGTGCTGCATTGGGGATACAAATGCAAAAGCAGACAGTCCCTTCTTCCCTCAAGAAGTGCTTTAAGGTACCCAAAGGACTTTACATTTATTATCTGTTTTGGTTTTTATAACCACCCTGTAAGGTAGGTTCTATTATTCCCATTTTACAGTTAAGGGAACTGAGGCAGAGGTTACATGACTTGCCTAGGGTCACATGACTAGTAAATGTTTAAACCAAGATTCAAACTTGGGTCTTCCCTGAATTTAAGGTGGTTTTCCATCCACAGTGGAAAGAAGTATGGGTCAGTAGATTGGCATTTACATTCTGGCTCTGTCACTTAGTTTCTTTCTTTTTTTTTTTTTTTTTTTTTTGCGGGACAATGGGGGTTAAGTGACTTGCCCAGAGTCACACAGCTAGTAAGTGTCAAGTGTCTGAGGCCGGATTTGAACTCAGGTACTCCTGAATCCAGGGCCGGTGCTTTATCTACTGCTCCACCTAGCCGCCCCCTGCCACTTAGTTTCTAAGCGATTTTAGCTAAGTTACCTAACCTCTTTGGGCCTTGGCTCTTCAACTACAAATTAAAGGGTTTGCACTAGTTGACATCAAAGATTCATCCTAGCTCTGAGTTTCTGATGCTTTGAGTAGGCTAGTGTACATGCTTAAACTCCTCTGTAAACTGTCACTGTCTTTGATAAATGGGACCCATTTTGTAAGAAAATAATTGTGGTAAACATAATATGTACATTGTGATTGTTGTGGTTACCTTTCATTCAATATAGGAGGTTGTGGTGAAATCACTTAATGAGATTTTTAAACAATAAAGTTTAAGTTTAGTGTAATTATAAGAGGAGCTCAAAAATATTTGGAGGATAAATAAATGAATCAACTCAAAAAGAAACTAAACTCATTTCGTGCTAGGCTTGCATCCTAAAACATATAGAGATGCTGAGGTAAGGCTTTGACACATACTGGATACTCACTAACCATTGCACAGTGTTAAGAAATCAGAATAAATGCAGTTTCTGTGGAGATGGACTTACCTGGGAGGCAGTTTGGGTAGACTGGCTGGCCAGGGAGTAGAAGGTCTCAGTGGAGATTTACAGGTGCTCTGGGGACTTCATTGGGCACAAGACCAAAATGTCAGCTACTGAGGTGACCCTTTCCTAATTAACTGAAGCCTCCAGGGGCAGAAATAGAAAGAAAAAAAGCCCATTGTTTGCTGGGAGAATGGACAAAGATTGAGGTCCTGGTTGCCAGAGGTATTTAACAATTTCCAGAGGGGGTTTCTGGGTTCCTAGGTTAGGATGGGTCTGCTGCTCCTCAAACAGCAGGTGTGCCTTAAATGCCTGAAAGACTGGAGCGCTTTTAGAGGCAGGGGCTGGTCTTAGTCTATTTGATATCTGCCAAGAGTCCTTCCAAGGTGCTAGAATTACCCAGGTCAGCAACAGCCTCCATAGTACTTGGAGTTCATTTAACAAGGGAGTATCAATTCTATCCAATTCAGCTAAAATTTGCTAAGTAACAACATGGGGCAGAAAACTATTCTAGGAACTGAGGGGAGATACATCTAAGGCATAGTCCCCCGTCCTGGTGAATTTTTCTATCCACACCAATGGGGAAAAGAGACAGTCCTAATCTCCAGATAAGAAAGCAGTGCAGTGTGGCATAAAGAGGACAGTTAGGAGGTGGTGCTGGGTATAGTGTGCTGGGCCTGGAGTCAAAAAGACTCATCTTCCTGAGTTCAAATCCAGCCTCAGATACTTAATAGCTACGTGTCTCTGGGCAAGTCACTCAACTCTGTTTGCTTCAGTTTCCTCATCTGTAAAATGAACTGAAGGAGGAAATGGCAAACCATCCAGTATCTTTGCTAAGAAATCCCCAAATGGGGTCACAAAGAGGCAGACACAACTGAACGACAATAACATGGTGGCAAGAGGATATGTGCTGGGGGTAGGTAGGTAGCACAGTGGATAAAACATCAACCCTGGATTCAGGAGGGTGTGAGTTCAAATCTGACCTCAGACACTTGACACTTAGTAGCTGTGTGACCCTGGGCAAGTCACTTAACCCTCATTGCCCTGCAAAAAAAAAAAAAAAAGAAAAGAAAAGAAAAGAAAAGAAAAAAGAGGACATGTGCTATTTATTCCCAATGTGATCCTTGATAAGTCACTTAAGCTTCCTGGGCCTCAGTTTCCTTATCTGTTAAATGAACAGGCTGGACTTGATCTCTGAGTTCTCTTCCAATTTTAGATCCAATGAAAAAAGTCAGTAAAATCAAAAGTCATAATCAAATCATGTCTCGATTTATATGGTCATGGCATACCACACATACAGTCAGTCAGTAAGCATTTATTAAATGTTTACTGTATACTAGGTGCTATACTAAACATTGAGGATATAAAGACAAGTTAAAATAGTGCTACCCTCCAGGAACTTATATTGTAATGGGAGAGACAACATGCGAAGAAAGAAGTACATACAAGGTAACAAAGCAGATGGGGAGAATGGCTAGGAGGACCAGGAAAGTGGGATGTTAGCTGAGACTGGAAAGAAGCCAGGGATTTTAAAAGGAGAATGTGATCATTGAAAGCATTCCAGGCATGGGGAAGTTAGTACAAATGCATGGCTATGGGAGTACTGAGTGTGAGGAACACTGAGAAGGGCAGTATGGATGGACCATAGTGTGTGAGAGGAGTAAGAAGACTGGAAAAGTAGGAAGAGGCCAGATCACATAGGGATTCCAATGACAAATACGGGTCTTTATACTTGATCATAGAGGTAACAGGAAGTCAGTGGTGTTTATTGAGTAAGAGTGAGACAAATCAGACCCACGCTTTACAAATTACTTTGGCAGCTTGAAGACAGAATAAAGTTGAAGCAAGGAGGCCAATTAGAGAGCTCATGAAATATGCCAGTAAAGAAGTGATGAGGGACTGAACTACGGTAGTAGTGACTGTGGAGAGGGAGAGAAGAGGATATCAGTGAGAGATGTCACAAAGGCAGAAAGATTATGATTTGGATTGGATATATGGGGTGAGAGAGAAAAGTAGAGGATGACCCAAGGTTTTGAGCCAGAGGCACTGAGAAGATACTCTTAATAATAATGGGGTAGTTTGGGTTTTTTGTTTGTTTGTTTGTTTGTTTTTGCAGGGCAATGGGAGTTAAGTGACTTGCCCAGGGTCACACAGCTAGTAAGTGTCAAGTGTCTGAGGCTGGATCCGAACTCAGGTACTCCTGAATCCAGGGCTGGTGCTTTATCCACTGCACCACTTAGCTGCCCCAATGAGGTAGTTTTGAAGAGGGGGGAGGTGTTTTTTTTTGGGGGGGGGAGAGATGAGTTCTGTTTTAGACATGTTGAGTTTAAGTTGCCTATGGGACATCTGGTTTGAATAGTCCAAAAGGCAATTGTTGATGTGAGACTGGAGCTCAGGAGAGAGATTATGTCTGGGTACACTGATAAGGGAATTATCTATTTAGAGATGATAGTTGTACCCATGGGAAATGATAAATTTGCCAACCAAGATAATAGAGAAAAGAGAAGAGGACCCATATTTAGAGGTTAGAATGGATGCCCACAGTTAGTGGGGGTTGACATGGAGGAGGGTACAGCAAAGAAGAATAAGAAGCAGTGGTATTAAAGGGGGGAGGAGAGCCAGCTGAGAGCAGTGTCATGAAAACCTAGAGAAGATTTCTTCCCTTGAAAACTGTCTGTTCACATCTTTGTACCATTTCTCAATTGGGAAGTGTCATCCATTTTTATAAATTTGAATCAGTTCCATATATCTTGGAGATGAGAGCTTTTTCAAAGAAATTTTCTACAAAGATTTTTTAAAAATTTGACTGTTTCCTTTATAATCTTATTATTGGAGGGGGCAGCTAGGTGGCACAGTAGATAAAGCACCAGCCCTGGATTCAGGAGGACTTTAGTTCAAATCCTGCTTCAGACACTTGACTAGCTGTGTGACCCTGGGCAAGTCACTTAACCCTCATTGCCTCACAACCCCCCCCCCCCAAAAAGAAACCCCACCCTAATCTTAGTATTGGTATTCATTTAGAAAATATTCTAAGAGATGATTAAGAGTAATAAGATCCTCAAACTTCAGTTCAGGGACTCTACATATTTTTATTCTAAACCCTTTTAAGCCTAGTTTCCTAAAAACCTAGGATGCACATTAAACTCTATCTAGTTGTTCCCTCCTCTTTATTGCATTCTAAGATGGAGTGGTTATTTGCTCCCAAGGAGTTACCATTGTTACTTCAGAAACCAGTGCTTCCTTGTTGTTCAGAATCAGATTCAAAATAGCAATCCCTTTTGTTACTTCCTTTGTTTGAAAAAAAAATGAAATTATTATTAAGGCAAACCAAGAATTTGTCTGCTAACATAAAGCTATATCAATAAATCAATCCATCAGTAAGTATTAAGCACCTATGATGTGTCAAGCACTGGGCTCTCTGGGAGGATACAGATACAAAGAATGAAACAATTCATACTGTTGAGGAGACCGCATTTATTGGGGGTGATAACATGTAGAATGCCCCTATACATCTCTATTTTCAAAAAATGAACAGAAATTAATTTCCTCTTTTTCACATCCCCTATCCCTTTAAGAAAAGGAAACATAAACAAATTTCTTGAAACAAATATGCATAGAAAGTAAATCCCCCCAGTGGCTGTATATAAAAATATAGATGTCTCATTCTATACCCTAAATTCATCACCTCTCTATCATGGACAGCATGGTTTTTTTTGGTGAGGCAATGAGGGTCAAGTGACTTGCCCAGGGTCACACAGCTAGTAAGTGTCAAGTGTCTGAGGCCAGATTTGAACTCAGGTCCTCCTGAATCCAGGGCTGATGCTTTACTTACTGTGCCACCTAGCTTCTCCCAGAGTACCCTTAAGCTCAGGAAGGAGATAATGAAAAGAAGGCTAAAAGGGGGAAAATAAAGAAAGGACAATAATTTGAAATAAATGAAGTGTGATGAGTATAGAGAAAAGTATGCAAATAGAATTGAGGGAAATAATTATAATAACTGTGAAGGTTAATGGCATGTGTTCACCTATAAAACAAAAGAGGTTAGCAAAATGGATTAGAAAGCAAAATCCAAAAATATGTTGCTTACAAGAAGTACATTTGAAACATAAAGACTCACAAGTTAAAATAAGGCATTGGAGCAAAACACAAAAGAGCAGGAATAGAAATTATGTTTCCATCTCATTAAATCTCAGTGATACCTATGAGAATGAAGGTAATTACTTACATTAAAATACATTATTAATCTTTTCTTATTCTTCATATGTTGTATATTAGTTTATAGACATGAGAGACATCAAGTTTTGTTGTTAGCTCTCTTCTGGAATATTGTTTCTTTTCAAATACTGATTTTTTCTGCTCATAATTTTTCTTTTTTTTTCTTTTTTTTTCTTTTTCTTTTTTTTCTTTTTCTTTTCTTTCTTTTTTTTGTGGGGCAATGAGGGTTAAATGACTTGCCCAGGGTCACACAGCCAGTAAGTGTCAAGTGTCTGAGGCTGGATTTGAACTTGGGTCCTCTTGAATCCAGGGTCAGTGCTTTATCCACTGCGCCACCTAGCTGTCCCCTGCTCATAATTTTTCAATGTTATGCCTTATATATATGGGGTGTTCAGGGAGGACTAGCACCTCTGGTGTGAGGACTTGCTGAGCCCTTTTCAGGGCTATTCATCTACCTTTGGTGTCCACCTTCACCTAATTCTCACCTGTGTCCCCAAGAAGTTGAAGCAAGTGCAGCAGTCACATCCTGGTAAAGTCTCAGCAGACAGGCTAAACCATGTTGAGACTAACCAACAGGCCTCAAATCTGTCAGAGTTAGGGGGGATGTCTGCCCCAAGCATGTGAAGATATGAAGAACAATTTGTTCCAATGACTAGGAAGGCAGCTGAAGCAGGTGCTGTGGAGCAATTAGAGCTTAGTCAGACATCAAAGAAGCCAAAGTAATTCACTGAATCTCAGGCATTACTAGTTGTCTTGACTTTGGTCTTGCTACTGGATTTTGATGACTCAGGAAGAATAAGACCAACAACTTTCTGCAACTCTGCCTTACTTAAATCCAATTCACATGCAATTCAAAACATTACCATGAAATCATTGGTCTTCTTTGAAAACAAACAACGAACAACAACATATGTTGTGGCAGATATATGTGAATAGTTTTCTCCTTCTCTCTTGGTTTTTTTTTTTTTGGGGGGGGGTTGTTTGGTTTGGTTTTGTTTTTGCAGGGCAATGAGGGTTAAGTGACTTGCCCAGGGTCACACAGGTACCTTTTGTTTTTCAATTCAAAGTTATCTTGATAACAGTTGTAAGAATCTAGGCAAATATGTTTTTACTGCCCCTTGTGCACACCATCACTAAAAAATATTCTGATATTTTGACTCATGATCTAGAAATTCACATTTAAAAAAACTTCACTAGCTATTCACTTTTGAAATCTTATTTTCTCTTCTGAAGCCTCTCCTATCAGTCATTATCAGTGATAAAAATACTACTTATACCCCAAGTGGCTTCAGTTTTTTCCCCAATAATGCATAATACCTAGGACTTTCCTCAAGTAATTCTTTCTAGATCACTTCTAATGTTATTTCTTTCCATATGAGAAAAGCACGAGTGGATCTTTATATTTGACAAGTCTTCAGAGGATTTCTATAATGTCCTGAATAAAAACATCCCAGGAAAATAGCATGTCTCCTTTTTGTTCATGTCTGATTTTTACATAATCACCTTGATGCCTCTTAGCAGGAAGACATAAACCATCACTGCTTCTCTCTATCATCTATCTCCTAATACTACCCAGGGATCTATCACATTTCTTGGAGAGCAAACAAATGTTTCTTTATTAGAGGGGATAGATACACCTTCTACATCATCTTAACTACATAGATATAGAATGATCCTTTTTAAGATCATAAATTATTGCTACAAAGGTCCTTGTAGACCAAGTAGTCCAATGTACTAATTTTTCAAATGTGGAAAATGTTTCTGTTTCTTCTATGTATTATGATCTTCTACCCTCTAACCTCTTGACACAGGCTAGAATTCTCTTCCTCTGCCTCTTCAGATATTCTCCCTTTCTCTTTCACTAGGATGGTGGCAAAAGGAACAGGAAGGAGCGGGAGGAGGAGAACTAGACAGCTGAATCAGAGGACAAAAAGGTTCATAACCAAGATGAGGAGAATGGGAAGGGAGAGAGATAGGCTGTACAGAATGAGGCAAGGAGGCAAACATCCCAGCAGAGCAAAGCATGGGATGGAGGTGACTATTTCATGAGAAGTCAATACTGAGGTTGACATTTTATGTCAGTGTTAACAAGTTATATTTTCTCTTCCCTCAGATGTGCCCATGTAGCTGGACACGATCACTCCCCCTAGACAGCTTAAGGCCATGTCCCTGTGGGAAAGGATTAGTTTCAGACCACGGTGGCTCTGAGACTAAGAGGTGATGCAGTGACCTAAAACATTCTACAAACCTGCCTTCAGCAGCAGAGCAGCTCCTTTCTACTAATAACCTACTTGGTCTCTTCCACAGTGGTTAGCAAACTTCTACTTCTTTTATTTCTCTCAATACCAGTGAGACTAAATCTCTTGTAACGGCTATTTGAGTTCAATCTCCCAACCTCGACTCACGTAGGTTGGATACCCAGAAGGTTGCTGACTTCTCCCTTAAGGGCTCCGCCAAGTAATCTGAGGGGGGTTGGGCTTCTGATAGTATCTCTCACTATCTCCTAACCACTGTATCTCCTAATACTAATCAGTAAGTTGGCATCAATTAGCTTGTACAAAATTATATTTGCTGAGAAGGTGTAGCTTAGACAGAAATTACAAAAACATCCCTCAACTGGGGACATACTCTCATGTTGTATACATAATGTCTTTAGGGAGACTGGGCTTAAATTGAAACATAAAGTAAGAGGCATTCACACTGAGAACATGTGGGGCCTAGGGATATCTTGCATCTGTCCCTAGGGGTTCTTTTCTTCTTGCAAGGAGTCTTCAACCAAGTTTGTTTCTGGCTTGCTCGTCTGGCTTGGTTCTTTTCAGGGCTGGGGGCAGGAGTGTACTGGAGCTATGGTTTGTGAGAAGTGATTGTTAAATTTTCTGTGTGGGCATTTTCACTTCAGACATTACCACAAATCAGAGCTTGATTTATTGTTTTGTTGATTGTATAGGCAAGAAAGTAATGGAGAATTGTTCAGATTAAACTTTTTTCAATCTTAAAATTATTTTATTTTTTTCCAGTTGCATGTTAAGATAGTTTTCAACATTTGTTTTTATAAGATTTTGAGTTCCAAATTTTTCTCCCTTCCTCCTTTCCCTTCCACCTCCCCAAGAAGAAAGCAATCTGATATGTCATATATGTACAATCACATTAAACATATTTCAGATTAAATTTAAAGATATGTTGAGGATTTTTTTTTTGGAGAGCTGGTCATTAAATATTTACCAACATACTCCTGGCTAAGTGTCTACTAAAAGGCCAATCCATTGTTAAGCTGGGCTAAAAAGTCCACTCAGTTGCTCCTTAATGTACTTGGTTGCTATGGCTACCAGTAGACTGCTACTGGTTTCAATACCTGAGGAGATTAGTGCTCACTTTTCTGACCTGTTGAAACTCACTGTTGACAAGTTGGCAATTCCAGCTCTGCATATTCATTTACCTATGATCAGGAAAGAATAAACACAAAAGAATCAAAAGAAAAAAAGAAGCCATATATTTAGGGACAGAGAAAGAGAGATGGAAAGAGATAGAAAGACAGAAACAGAGAGAGATAATTCACTCAAATATTTTTGAATACACTCAATTTCTGCTCAACCTCTCCAGCATCACTGATCCTTACTGATATCCACCCAACCAAATGATATTCTTCCTAACACCGTATCAACTCTGAGTCAAATCAGCTTCTGAAATTCCATGTATTGGATTGGATAAGATATTGCATATGTTCTATATGATATAGCAGGAAGAGCAAATCCTCCCCTGTTCTCAGGACTGGCATTGGCTAGTCCTCTCATTTCATTTTAACTACCCAACACTAAACCATCCTGCTCACCATTTTTCTTCCTCACACTTAAACCCTAACACTCCCAAGCCCCACCCCAGATCTGTTTGCCTCTTCTACTATGCATGTGGAACTTCCAGTACACAGTTAACTGATTTCCCTTCACCTCTTCCTCTCATACTCCCTCCATCTTCTGGTACTATTTATAGAGAACTGGTTCCTCCAAACGAAAGTTTATCACTGAGACATATTTCTAGTATTGGTTGTGCTTTCTCTCACACACCTGACTCACTGGTCCTTGAAGGGAAGTCAGAAAACTCCTTACTCTCATTTGGCACTTGAAGTCTCTCCCATCATCCCTTGCCAACCTCACTTTCTTTGAGTTTCACCCTATTCGAATTTACTATCTAATCCAATCTTGGTGGCTATTATCTATTGGCCCCCAGGATATTCTTCCTCCTTTCTCAATGAGTTCAATGCCTGGCCCACAGTCTGCTCCAACCCATGCATTGACCTTATACTAGGAAATTTCATTGTACATGTTGATGCTTCTTAAAATACCCTAACTTCCCTGTTCCTCAATCTACTTTCTTTTATTCTATTTTAGCTACACAGGGATGGTCATATCTTTGATCTTGGCATCACTCACTTCCATGATCCAAAATGTGAAATTCTTTTATCCAATCATGGTCTCTTATCATTTCATTTCTCCCTGTGACTTACAACACTTAAAGTTATTATCAACAGAAATAATCAATCAGATAAACATCTAAATGAAAGCTGTTAAAATTTTTTCAGTGTTGTTTTCCTCTCACTGTAGAACCTGTCAAAGCTTACTCTCTAATGGCATCTATCCAACAGACCCCAAGAATCACTAGGAAGAGAAAGAATGAATGCCACGAAGCTTGAAGTGGCTTGGTTGTTTAGATTACAAATATGGATAGAAGCAGAGATGAGCAAGGATGAACTAGGATCAAATGTGTAAAATTTTAGAGGCCCAGAGTTTATCAAAGCTCAGATCCTTATTATCCAGTGGGTAGGAAAATTAAGTCTTGAGAGACCAGAACTTGTAGGTTACTATGTAGGTTACCTACCGTGGGGACTTATGAGTAGGGGGCTCTATTGTCCCTTGCCTATGGAACCAGGTGAGTCTCATCCTTTAGTCATGCCTGAGGCTGAGGCGGCAGCAGAGTGGGTCAGATTTGGTGCCCTATAAAGCTGCATAGGTTGGCCCATTTTTGAGCACTGTGCTACTGGCAGATAGGGAAGGAGAATGCTGGATGTACCCCAGTAGCTTTGGACATAACTGTGGCTAGGAATACATGTAGATGTATGGAATAAGTCATTGTAAATTATAAAATGTCTGGTTAAACTATATTAAAAAAAACAGGGTTGCTGTTAGCATCAGAAATAGGGAGATAGGGTATTTAAACACACAGACACATTCCACAATCATGCAGGGATGCTAGATTTACAACTTACTAGCTGTGTGACCTTGGGCCATTCACTTTACCTCTGGGTCTCAGTTTTCTTACCTGTGAAACAACTAGGAGCCCCTTGCATACTACAGATATTCTAGGATTCTATAATTAACCAGGGCTTGTAATCAAGAATTAACCTTATCTATGTTTTATTGTATTTTTATTTATTTTGTTAAACTTTTGTCAATTACATTTTAATTTGGCTGAGGCAGAACTTTAGGGTTTTGCAGGCTGCTGGTGACCTGGAGACAGGGAGTTTGATATCTCTGATCTAAAGTAAGTCTTGCCTCAAGGTCCTAATGGAATAAGTATATTCTACCATGATTCTGGGAGACAACTAGTTGGTGTAGTATCTGGAGTGCTAGACCTGCAATCAGGAAGACCTGAGTTTAAATTTGGCACCATTTGGCATTACTACCTCTGTGAACCAGGACAAGGCATTTAAGCTTGGCAGCTTGGTGGTGGATAGAGTGCTGGGTCCAGAGTCAGGAAGACCTAAGTTCGAATTCTACCCCAGACCATTACTAGCTGTGTGAACCTGGAAAAGTAACTTACTCTCTGTCTGCCTCAGTTTCTTCAACTGTAAAATGGGGATAATAGAATCTACCCCATAAGGTTTGTGAAGATAAAATTTAAAAAGTGCTTCACACAGTGCCTGGCACATAGTAGGTGCTTAATAAATGTTTATCCTTTCCTTATTTAGCCTATCTCAGTTTCAGTACCTTAATCTATAAAATGTATCTACCTCACAAGGTTCTTGTGAGGATCAAAATGAGATAATGCATGTACAGTGCTTTGCAAACTTTAAAGCTTTAAGTGAATTCTAGGTATCATCATCTGAGCCAGTAAATCTAATGGTTGGCAAATTCAGACTACAGCAGAGCATCTTAAACCCTGTAAGCTATGATTTATCCAAAGCAATAATTCATTGGTCCAAATAGTAGGGAGTTTCTATCAGTAAAGATGTGTAAATAGTTTAACTTGTGCTAGAAACCCTGGGAGGGCCAGTGCCCACAGGTTAACCTGATATTGGTAAAGCACTAGCTGTACTGGTGAGCAGAGTAACCAACTCCACCTACTTCCAGACACATTGATACACTTTCTTCAGGACCTCCCAAGTTTCCCAGAGCTTAGTAGTCCTGGTTCTATGGTCTGGCCCAATTCTTTCTGTGGATTTTTGCTCTGTACCTGTGGCTCCCAGGGCCTGCAGAATAACACATAGTAAGTATTATTGTCTGAACCAGAGTTTGGGTTTCTTAATTTTTTTTTAATGTTTCATCATGAGAAAAAAAAAGTCCCCTCCTTACCATCATGAGAACATGATGCTGCTACATCTTTGAGATTAGTAGCACTTAGCAGAGCCAGAAGGAGAAAATTTGCCAGTAGAAGCACAAAGAGGGTGTAGTTCAAATTAAAGTTTGAGAGCAGGGGATGGGAGCCAGGAGCTAGGGAGGAGGAAGCCAAGTATAGGAAGAGAAGTCAGTTTTTTAGGTTTTTAGATTTTAAGAAGTGTCAGTTCCCCTGTCAGGGTTAGGGAGCCAGTGGGCCTTGCCAAGAGTCTGAGAATAGCCCCATTTAATAATCCCTAAGGGGTAGGGTTGAAATTAGTTCAAATGGATAAACAGAAATCCAGCCCAGAGTTAGGAGCTTTGAACTGAGTGTGAAAGCAAAAAGATCCAAAGCTAAGGAGTTAGGAAGAGGGTCAATGTATTAAAGTGAGTAAATTATGAACAATTTGTTGCATTTTAGAAACCAAGACAATAACCTGATGTAGTGCAGGGCATTCCACTTCCCCACTAATCTACATATGGGATATGGGGTCTTAGCCCATTTTTGTAGGTGGGGAAAGTCTAGGGGGAAGTGGAATGTGAGGGACCCGGACCCCATTCTAACTTTGCTAGACCCTCTTCTGCCACATTGCTGTCCTGTGGGCAGGTATACAACCCCATGGTTAGTTTCTTTTGCTTTACCATCTTTACCTCCCTGGACACTTGGCAGTGGTGGGTAGGGGTGTAAGGATAAGGAATCTCCCTTCAGGAATTTCTCATTATTGGGATGGGAAGAAATAGGCAGAACACAGACAGGGCAGCTGAATTCTGAGGCATGAAAGGATGGTGTTGGGGCAAAGAAGCCCTTGTTGTAGGGAGTTCTAATCTCCAGGGGTTGGTTTTTTTTTTTTTTTTTTTGCTTTTTAATATGAATAATGATGATGGAGATTAAGAAATACATGACAATCGTATTCTATTTTAATGTCGATGGGCCTCAGTTTCCTCATCTGTAAAATGAGGGAGCTAGACTCCATGGCCTCCAAGGTGCCTTCTAGCTCATAATCTCTGACCCTATGGTAGTGAGCATACAGCATCCCTGCTGGATGATGCCTCATCTTAGCTACTGCTGGGCTGAGCCCTCAGGCTTGGTTTCTGCAGGACCCATCCTGGACTATCTATAAAACCTGATATGGACTTGACCCAGGGCCTTTTAGACTCCCTTCAGACATAGATGCCTGGTTGGCTTGTTCTCCTGACCTTTCAAAATTCACAGGTTCGTAGCTTCCTCTTCCTCCACCTAAAATGAAAGAACAATGACTGAAGCAAAGAGCAGAGGGCAGTTTTATGGGTCCATGTATTGGCCTCAGAGGGGGAAGGTCCAAGGCTTCTCCCCTTAGAGAAGTGACATCAGCCAAAGAGTCAAATCAAGAGCAGAGATCAAGAGAGGCCAGTGCCTTCTCAAGGCATCCCTTCCTCCCAGTTTTACAGATGCAGCCAATCAAAGAGGGTGCCATTCACTATGGGGTTGGCCAACTGGAGCTACTTACAGAATGTCTGTGCATGCCCCAGAGAATCTCTAAGGTTCTTCTGCTACATGCCATCACCACTCTCCCAGAAGCAGGCTCCCCAGACTCTTCCTCATGGTGGGGCTATATCAGTGCTCTCTACATAAGCCCAACTTACCTGTTAAACTAGGATCTTACAGAGTTACAGTCTACTGAGAATTAATTGTCTGTGTCCATGAACTGCTTAGAGCAAAGGCAAAATCAACATCAAATTAATTCCATGATCCAGCAGGAGACAGTGGAAAGAGTGCTGAACTGGGAGTCGGGGCAGGTCTAAGTTTGAGACCTACCAGTGGAATTTACTAATTGTATAACTATGGAGAAGTTGATTATCCTCTGACTCTGTGGTTCCCCATCTGTAGAATGAGCAGGGTTGCTGTGAGTCTCAAGTGACATAATAGAGTAAAAAGTTCTTTTCAAATCTTTAAATAATATGTTAATGTCTGTTGTTATTATTATTATCATTAACCATAAATCATCATTGAAAGATTATTAGTTTTAAAGACATGGGTATTCATTTAGCATGCATTTCTTGAGTTCTTGTCATATGCTAAGCATCGTGCTCTCATAGAACTATAATATTAGATATAATACAAAGAAGACAGATAAACACACATATATTTATATATACATGCCTACATATATGTGGGTGTGTTCACATACATAATAGGGAATCATAAATTGAAAAACTTTGAACTGGAATGATTTTTTTTAAAGAAATAAAGTTAACAGGACAACTAAGTAGTACAATGGATAGAGACACCAGTCCAAGAGTCAGGAAGACCTGAGTTCAAAGGCTGCCTGGAACACTTACCAGCTGCATTACTCTGGCAGGTCACTTAACCCTGATTATCTCCCCTGTCTTGCCCCCCCCAAAAGAAATAAAGTTAACCCCAGGGCTGTATACTAACTTTCAAGGTTGCCTTAAATCAAATTCTTACTTATCTTTATGTCTGAGGCTGAGCCAGAAAAATGTTAACTGTTGCCTTCGAGCCAAGGAAGAAATCCATACTCAGCAATTGATTAAGGCTATTTATTGGCAAGGATACCTAATGAGAACAATGTATTTCACTTGTAGTCATCTCGGGGCCCAGAGATTCCCAAACATGTTGAACAGAAATGCAGTATCTGCTTCTGATGGGAGATTGTAGACTTCTACAAAGTGGCAGAACACTTCGTTGAGTGCTAAATATGAAAGCTTTGATATGTTTTCTAGGAGTATGAGTCAGCAAAAGGTACAACCTTGAACCAATTGGCTGTTGGCATTGCAAATTAAAGGGAAGCTTAATAGAGCATTCTAATGAATGCTCTAAGAGGGATCTCTCAAGTGAGGACATGCTAGTACAGTTAGGCTATAAATCAATCCGTAAGAAAGCAAAGTTATAGGGGAATCAGATTCCAGAATTATAGCTCTTCAAATGTAAGAGAGAAGCAGCCTATTGGATAGAGTATTGGACTTGGAGTCAGGAATATCTAAGTTCAAATCTAACTTCTGGCACTAGCTGTATGATCCTGTGTAAGTGACCAGGAATGCCTCAAACAGGTCCCTTAGACTTAGTTATTAAACCATTGATAGGTTGACTTTTCTATCGATGATAAAAGTTCTGGTCAGATTCTTCGTATACACTTAATACAAGTTATAACAATCACCATCTACCTTGGACTAGAGATGGGAGAGATTACAGGTAAAGGAAGCAAGCCTAAGGAAGGAGTTGTTTCAAAAAATGGAAGGGGACAGTGGAAAGGGTTCTAGATTGGGGATCAGAGGACCTAGATTCAAATCCCATTTTTGCCACTTACTGCCCAAGTGACTTTGGGGAAGTCTCTTAACTTCTCTGGGTCTTAGTTTCCTTTTGTTTAAAATGAAAGGGTTGGACTAGATGATTTACAAGGCTCCTTTCAGCTCTAAATCTATGATTTTACATGATTTCTCTGACTTAGTATGATGTGAAAGTTCCAACCAAACTCTGCAACAGTAGAAAATCATATCAAATGAACCATAGGATCAACAATTCCAAAGAGAAACACCAATGATGTCATGTTCCCCCAGTCCCTCCAAAAGCTAACCCTACAAATGACCCAACTATGATACAGGTCTGAACTGGTGACAAATGGATTCCTGAGTCTCTTCTCCAAAGCCCCATCCAGAGCCAGGTGAGTGACCATTGTGAAAATAACACAATCCCTGCCTCAGCATCCAGGTGTCTTCAATTGCTAGGACCTTCAACATGGCTGGGACTTGGGCAGGATGAAGCAAGGCCTAGGCCTAGCTTCCAGGAGTGTGACAAGGCATAGTGTCCTAGCTTAGTACTGTGGTAGGGGACTAGCATCAGCCAAATTGTTCCTAGTCAAGGACTACAGTGAGATATGGAGCCTGAATAAAACCACCCCATCTAGGACTAAGGGAAGGGATAGAGTATGGCCTTTGCACAGAGTCCCAGTCCAGAGTTATAGCAAAGGGGCCTATCTCTGGGGGTCACCAGCATTCCAACTGTGTGACAGGGAAGCATATAGACAAGAGAAAATTACAACCAGACATCTTATTGAGAACCATGACCTCTGGTTGAGTCATTCAGACCAAGAGTATTGGAGGAGACAGAGTCAACAAGAATGATCAATGAGGATTCCTAGCTGCCCCACTCCTGGCTTGGCAATGAGAACCTACTATGGCTTCTTGCAATTCTCCACTCCTACCTGGGTCTTGCATGGAAATATTAGAGTGATGGTAACTCCAACAATTTCAGAACCAAGAAAAGTTTGAAAGAAATAGAAAGGAGTGGTACATTTGTCAGTCATCATTAGTGGAAAGGCTACAAAAAATGAGTAAATAAATCTAATACAATGAAGAAATGTGAGTTAAGAGAATCCCAAGAAAAAATTCCCTAAGAAAATGATTCCTCAGTAATTATGAGTATAATAAAGAAAAAGAATAGATTAGTCACCAGGATTATAAGCATGAAAAGAATAAATGAAGCAAGAAATAAAGAACAAAAGTAGAGCTCTTGAGGAAAAACTTAGAAGGAGAATAAATAAAACAGAAAATGTAAATGCTTACCGAAGTAGCAGACACTCAGAAAAATAAAATGGAGCAAGTAGAGCTCAAACATTTGCTAAATACAACAGGAAATATTAGAGCAAAGTCAGGACACAAAAAAAATGGGATATGTATGTGATATCTTTAATCAAAACTAACTTACCTGGAAAAGTTTGAAAAAACACCTTATCATTTGACCACCTGAAAGACACACCCAAACAAAAATGTGGATCCTATATTTCAAGAAATCATGAAAGAAAACTGCCTAGAATTACTAGCACTGAAGGGAAAGTGAAAATAGAAAGAATGCATAGGTTCTGAAAGATACTTGAAAAATTCCAGAGACTTCAAGTCAAAGAAAACAAACTGCAAATAGCCAGGGAGACAGAGAGGTTGAGAGAGGGAGAGAGCTAGAGAGAGGGAGAGAGAAGGAGGGAGAGAGGGAGAGAGGGAGAGAGAGAGAGAGAGAGAGAGAGAGAGAGAGAGAGAGATACTAAGGAAGCATAGTCAGGATCATGCAAGATTATGCAGTATCTATAGATTTGAAAAGGAAAATTTGGAATACAGACATACCAAAGCAAAAAAAAAAATTAAATTAAAAAAGGACATACACCCAAGATCAACATTTTGCAAACTAAGGATAATCCCAGAGTCCTGTGGATTTTTAATAGAATAGAATAGAGTTCTAAGCATTCCAGTTGAGAAACTAAGAGCAGAGTAGTATCTTTGAAAAGCAAGAAAGAAGAGAAACAAAGAAAGGTTTGAGCAAGCTGAAAGGGCTAAATGATGACCAAATGTTCACAAACTGGGGGGGGGGGGTGTAGGGGTATTATCTCTTCAGAATCCCACCATCTTCAAGGCTCAAAGAGGGAACAAAGATGACAAATTGAAAATCTGAATCTGTTATTGGTTTTGGTTTGCATTTCAGAGAGAAAAGGGGAGAAGAAATACAATTTTAAAAGTCATGAAGCAGAGGGAATAACTTTCTATTTCTTATATTTGGTACATGACAGGAGAAAATTTTATTATCATGAAGGCAGAGGTAGGGGAGGAGATATCTCATGAGCCTAACTTTTAGGTCAATTTAGGAAGAGAAGGTTGGAGAAAAAAGAATATAGATTGCAAACAAATAGAATAAACAGGAAACTGAGCAGTGTTAGGGAGATGGAGGAGGGTAATTTGAGAAAGATGATAATGTTGGGGAGGGGATAGTCACAAGCAAGCCATCCTTCAAGAGAGTTAGGTAGAGGGGGCAGCTAGATGGCACAGTGGATAGAACACCGGCCCTGGAGTCAGGAGTATCTGAGTTCAAATCCGGCCTCAGACACTTAACACTTACTAGCTGTGTGACCCTGGGCAAGTCACTTAACCCCAATTGCCTCACTAAAAAGAGAGAGAGAGAGAGAGAGAGAGAGAGAGAGAGAGAGAGAGAGAGAGAGAGAGAGAGAGTTAGGTAGAGCAATGGATAGAGCACTGGACTTGGAATCAGGAAGACTCATCTTCATCATTTCAAATCCAACCTCTGTGTGTAAGTCACTTAGCTTTGCCTCAGTTTCTTATCTGTAAAATGAGCTGGAGAAGGAAATAGCAAACTGCTAGTATGTCTACAAAGAAACCTTCCAAAAAATGGGGTCATGAAGAGTCAAACATAACTGAAATGACTGAACAACAAACCAGACTTCATTCTCTAAGCATGGTTACAAAAGGGAGATTAAAAGGAGAAAAATGGCAAGACCCACTGATATGTGTTTGAGCTGGGTGAAGAAGAGTAGGTGAGAGGACTAGAATGAATCCATTCCAACTAAATATTACTAATGTTGACTTCAGTCCCATTCTTTCCTTAACTTCTTTATCTTTGCAAAGGGTAGGTGGCTGGTCATGAAGAGGGGAAATATTATTATGGGATAATAGGCTAAATTAGAGGGGAAAACAATAATCACAAGTGTGAATGTGAATGGGATAAACTAATCTGTGAAATAGAGGAGGGTGACAGTAGATCTTAAAGCAGAGTCCAACAATATATTGTTTAAAACAAAGGCTTAAAATATAAAGCTCCAACAGAATTAAAATGAGGGGCTGGAGTAGATTCTATTAGTTTTTCATAAATCATTTGTATGGAGGACAATTTCTGCTATATGTAGGAAGTAGAATCAATCTTCTTCAACATTGAATAACATAATTTTAAGTAGTTAAGCTTCTTAGACTGAAGAAATATGATCCCAATACCCAAACCCAGAAGAGATTAAGAAGAGAAAGAAATCTAGAGACCAATAAAATGAATTTATATTGATACAAAATATTATAGCAAGGGGGCTACAGCAACATATTAAGAAGATTATTTACTGGGTCCAGTTTACATATATATATATATTTGGTGAGGCAATTGGGGTTAAGTTGCCAGGGTCACACAGCTAGCAATTGTCAAGTGTCTGAGGCTGGATTTGAACTCAGGTCCTCCTGACTCCAGGGCTGGTGCTTTATCCACTGCGCCACCTAGCTGCCCCTCCAGTTTATATTTATAACAGGATTGCAGAGGTGATTTAATATTAGTAATTATAAGTAATCAAAATAAGTAAGTATAAATAATTATAAATAAAATTGTAAAAACTATAAATAGAATAGACTATATTAATAGCAAAACAATCAAAATCACATGATTATATCAATAAAAGCAGAAAAGGCCTTTGGTAAAATATAGCATTCATTTATGTCCAAAATACTATAAAGCATAAAAAAAGAAATTTCATTAATATGATAAACAGTATCTATATTAAAACCAAGAACTAGAAATGAGGAAACACTTGCAGCCTTACCAATAAGATCAGGGGAAAAGGAAGAATGTTCATTGTTACCACTATTATTTGATATAATTTTAAATTGTTAGCAAGACAAGAAAAAGGAATTGAAGGAATAGACACAAGTGAAGGGGAAACAAAATCATTTATATTTGAAGATGATTATGATAGTTTATTTAAGGAATTCTACAGTCAAAAAATATAGCCAATAAAGCAAGATATAAAATAAACCCACAAATATTATCAGCCTTTATGTATACTACTAATGAAACTCAGCAGGAAGAGATAGAATAAGAAATTCCATTCAAAATAAACATAAAATATAGAAAATTTCTGGGAGTTCAGCCATAGAGACACACACAGGACTTATAAGAATATAATTAAAATACTCTATAGAAATAAATAGACATAAAATTGTAAAGGCATTAATGTTTCACATTAGGCCATACCAATATAACAAAAATGACAATATTACCTAAAGTTGTTATACAGATTTAACACCATTCCAATTAAGCTACCTTAAGGGATTACTTTTATAGAACAATATGAAATAATTACAAAATTCATCTGAAAGAACAAAAGGTCAAGAGTATCAGGGGAAATAATAATAATAAAATAGAATGAGGGTGGCCTATCATTATCAGATCTCAAAGCATACTGTAAAGCAGTCATTATCAAAACTGTTGTATTGGTTAGGATAGTGACTGGAATTACAATTTCATCAGTATAGGGAATTTCCAGAGCAATAAACCCTCTACCAAAGCTGGTTGGCACCTACTCTGAAATTTATAATCATTTCATTGCCGATGTTCAGTCATTTTCAGCCATGTCTGAATCTTTATGACCCCAGCTGGGTGGATTTTTTTGGTGGTTTGTTTATTTGGTTTATTTTTTTCGACTATACTGTGGTAAAAGTTTTAACAGTCGGTTAGATAATGGAGAGACGCCAGTTTTTTTTTAGGACCACCCTTTTGGGGAGGAGACCAACAGTATGAGTTACGCACACCAGTCCGCCTGCGATGCAGGCCAGATTGCCTGCTGAGCACTCGACTTCTGGGGTGTGAGCTTAAAAGGAAAGGAGAGAACGGAAGTGGGGCCTTTTTTCCTGCTCCGCTGGTCTCCTGGCTGCGCTGCACAGACAGACGCGGACTGGAGTTTGACTCCGCCCGGCTCTCGGTTAACAGCACGCGCTTGACTCGGTCTCTCGCCCCAAAGGTGGCCTTCTGCTTTTGGTGAGTTTTATACAGAATATAGACTAAGCCTAGACTTAAGACGATTTGTATTGTATTTCTACTTTCCTATCCTTCTAATCAACATCACCTTGTGACTACCATACAATAAAAGGTCTATCTAGAAAACCAGAAGCTTCTTCCATTTACTAGTCTGGGAGATAAATTAAGGGAAAGGTTAAGTAGGGTAGATTTATGATCTAATATCCAATTTTAATCTCACAATACTTATTTGTTACAAGTGAGGGATCTAGTAAGATTGGTGTAAGGGGAAGTCAGTGAGTAGTGACAGTGATAAAGATAAAAAAGAATGTAACGTAGGGCAGCTAGGTGGCACAGTGGATAGAGCACCAGCCCTAGAGTCAGGAGTACCTGAATTCAAATCTGGCCTCAGACACTTAACACTTACTGGCTGTGTGACCCTGGGCAAGTCACTTAACCCCAACTGCCTCACTAAAAAAAAAAAAAAGAATATAACGTAAGTAAAACATTAAATGGAAAAATTTGTAAAAGAGCTAGTAAAATAGGTATCCATAAGTAGGGGTATGCTAAGTCATAAAACAGAGACAAACTAATGAAAGTTTTCTTCAAACGTCATAGAAGCCAGTAATAGCCATATTCTTCAGATTGCTAAAATCTGGGTCCCCTAGCCCAAATAGAGCTAAGAAAGAGAACCTTGCTGCTAATCTCTGCCTGGAAATAGTAATAGTTAACAACAATAACATTAACAAAAATAATAATTTTTTGTTGTTGTTCAGTCATTTCAGTTATGTCTGATTCTTTGTAACCCTATTTGTGTTTTTCTTGGCAAAGATACTGGAGTGGTTTGCCATTTCCTTCTCCAACTTATTTTACAGATGAAGAACCTGAGGCAAATACGATTAAATGACTTGCCCAGGGTCACATAGCCAGTAAGAGTCTGAGGCCAGATTTGAACTCCTGAAGATGACTCTTACTGACTCCAGGCCCTGCATTCTATCCATTGCACCACTTAGCTGCCTCTAATAATAATAACAATAGCTAGCATTTATACAGTGCTTTAAGGTTTGCAAACTGTTTTTAAATATTGCTTTATTTTATCCCGGTAACAACCCTGGAAGGTAGGTGCTACTCTTATCCTCTTTTTATTAATGAGGAAACTGAGTTCTCCATAAAAAGTCTTGTAGGCATTCATGTTTGGCATTCAAACAACGTTGGCCAGTCCATTGGAGCTGTGCCTTTTGTAGTAAAATTTAAATGCTTGGCAGTGCAGCCTGAGAAAGGACCTCAGTGTTTGGGACCTTATCTTGCCAGGTGATTTTCAGAATCTTCTTAAGACAATTCAAAAGGAAGCGATTCAGTGTCCTGGCATGGAGTTGGTAGTCCAGGTTTCACAGGCATACAACAATGAGGTCAGCACAATGGCTCTGTTGACTTTCAGTTTGGTAGGCAGCCTAATACCTCTTCTCTCCCACACTTTCAGAGCCTCCCAAAGACTAAGCTAGCTCTGGCAATTCATGCATCAACTTCATCATCTATGTGGACATCCCTGAAAAGTATACTCTGCCAAGATGAGTGAATTTATTTGCAACATTCAAAATTTCTCCATTTTCTGTAACTGACGGTTTCATGTATGGATGGTGTGGTACTGGCTGGTGGAAAACCTGTTATTGTCGAATGCCAGTAGAATTAAACATATGTACATACATTATAGATATTATATATGTAATACACACAGGTTTTCTAATTTAAAAATAAAAAAATTTCCAATTTAAAATTTTAGTAGGTTGAAAACCAAATCTAAACTAAACAAAATTTAAATCAGAATTTTCTAATTTAAAAAAAACGAAAATAGAAGATTCCTATTTTCAAAACAAACAACAGCAAAATACCACAACTCACTGAGTCTAATTCTTAACTTTTGGATCATCCTTTAGGACAGAAGGTTAAAAAATAGCATGGTACAGTAAAAATAGTTCTGGATTTAAAGTTAGAATAGCTGGATTCAAATCCTACTTTTAATACTTACTGTGTGACCTCCGGCAAGTTATTTGACCTTGCTAACATTCAATTTCCTCATTTGTAGACTAAAGGGCAAAGATCTCCTGTAAGGTCTTTTCCAGGTCAAAATTCTATGATTCTGAAGTGTTCCTCTGGCCACTGGAAAGAGGCCCAGGCTGACAAGCAGTGAGAAAACTCTTAGTGGAAAAAAAGCAGAAACTGTGTATCCCCAAAGTAGAGACAAATCAGCAGCAGCAGCAGCAGCAGCAACAACGACAACAACAACAACAACGGTTGGGGGGGGGGAAGTAGAAAGAGCTTATGAAAGAAAAAAGAAATTGAATGAATGTGAATATGTTTTTAATTTATGTCAACTGACAAGTAAGAACCATGAAAGTTATTTAAGGAATGGATATCCCCTTGGTATTGGAAGCAACTGAAACTAGTCCAGAATGCATTTTTTCCCCCTCTACTTCCTAAAAATATGATATGCCCCACAGGCAAAGGCACCACTAAGAAGGTTTTCTTATTGCTTGGCGTACTGCCTTTCCCCAAACCCCTCCTTCCTCCACACTACCTTCTGTTTCTGTCTATAGTTCAAGTTAGGTATAATTAGTAGAATTAAGGACATTCATGCACATAAAATATGTGTTTTTAATTGTGCTGTCAAAATGAGAGATGACATAGATGGACGGAGGATGAGTGAAACCTAATCTCCTAAAATCTTGATCAAATCTCCTGAGCTTAAAAAAAAAAACTACACCTAGTTCCGGAGCTTTTTCTAACTCAGGGGTAAGAGAAATTCAACTGTATCCTCAAAGGTAGGGGTGCATGTGTGTGTGTGTGTGTGTGTGTGTGTGTGTGTGTGTGTGTGTGTGTGTGTGTTCTTTTACTTGTTGAATGCTGGAAAAATTGGAGAGGAGATTAGATTAAGTAGGAATGCATGGGGGGAATTTCTGAAGAAAAAGAATTGCACTAATTTTATTTATTAAAGGGGAACTTTAAAAGTCAATGCAAAAAACCTGTTTGGGAAGTGGTTCCACGGAGTTCTTTCAGATTGTGCAAATGCTTCAGAGGGAAGGTTGGACTGTATTGGAGGAATATTGGGCACTTGCTCCATGTACCTGGACATTACCTGTATCTTGAATGTTTTTCTGGAGGGTGAGTTGAATATCATTGGACTACTCTTCCTGGAAACCCTGTCTATTATCATGTGAACTTGTCTGCCCTGAGTGGTTAAACTTTGTCAGGAGAACATCTCCTGGACTCTAAGATCTGCGTTCCTTATTTTGCTTAGTGCAGGGTCACTGCTGGAGAAATGCCACCTTGGACAACAGGAAGGCAACACAGTATAATGGACAGGACACTTTATCTGTGGTCTAAACAGGCATACCCTTAGGGGAAGGGTGAAGTGAAAAGAGTATTGCATTTGCTATCAGAGCAACCTAGGTCCAAATACCAGCTCTGTCACTTAATATCTGTATGACCTTAGGCCAGTCACTTAAACTCTAAATGAATGGGTTGAATTAGGTAGCCTCCAAGGTCCCATATTGATCCTATAATTCTGCTAGTGTTCGTGACATAACATATTTTGGGGGATCTGTCTTCCAGATTAGTTAAGGCCTATTATCAGAACACGGGCAAGTTCTAACTTAATGAAAAAAAAATCATGTAGCTAGTGGAGATAGTTAAGTATGCTTTTATTTTTTAGGATGGGGGAGACATGGGCATGTTTGTAAGCAACAGGGAAATAGCTAGTAGAGATGGAGAGCCTGGGGATTAATGAGAGAGATAATACTGAGAGAGATAATTAGATAATATAGGGAGCAATCTGCTTGAGAAATCACATTATAATGGGATATGGGTGAATGCAGAGGAGTTTGCTATGGGAAGGAGAAGGACCACTTCTTCAGGTGAGACAGGGATGAAAGGAACAAGTGAAAGCAGAAATCTTCGTTAAGTGATATGAGATAGAGAAAAAGAGGGAACTTTTAGCAAATGGTTTCAATGCTTTCAATAAAGTATGAGCCAAGGTTCCTAAAGCCAGGAAGAGCTGGGTTCAAATCCCTCCTCTGACATACTGACTAGGTCATCCTGGGTAAGTGCATTAACCTTTCAGTGCATTCTCTAAGACTTTCTAAGTTGCAAAGATGGTGCCAATTTAATGCCTAGCATTTACATAGCACTTTATGGTTTGTAAGATGCTTTACAAATATTATCTCATATGATCTTCATAACAACTCTGGGAGGTAGGTGCCATATAATCCCTATTATATAGTTGAGGAAACTAAGAAAGACCTAGGAGTTAAGTGTTTTTCCTAGGGTCACACAGCTAGTAAGTATCTGAGGTCAGACCTGAACTCAAGTCTTTCTGATTCCAAGTCCAGTATTCTGTCCACTGTACTAACTACCTACCTGGACTGGTACAGAGAGTTTCTTTATTTGGGAGATTCCTATTCCAAAAAAATCCTAGGTCCATTCATTCTTTCTCTCTCTCTCTCTCTCTCTCTCTCTCTCTCTCTCTCTCTCTCTCTCCCTCCCTCCCTCTTTCTCATCTATCTCTCTTTCTCATCTATATGTCTGTCTGTCTGTCTGTCTATCTATCTATCTATCTATCTATCTATCTATTTATCTATCTATCTATCTATCTATCTATCTATCTATCTATCTATCTATCTATCTATCTATCCATCCATCCATCTATCTATCTAATTATCTATCATCTATCTACATATATGTATATGTGTATATAGCAAGAGAGAAAGGGAGAGATGGAGAGAGAGAGAGAGAGAGAGAGAGAATAAAAAGCATAATGAATTTGACTTTTTTTAGAAGGAAAAACTCCTGTGTCAAAATGAAAGCTTGGCTTCTGTTGAGAGAGTGGTGGCAGCATTTGGTAAGTCCTGCAGTGAGGCTGCATTTGCTTTTCTGCTTTGAAATGGCTATCTGTTTAAGCTGGGAGAACATTCCTTTCCAGAGGATGCTTTGTTTTTCCATGCCTCTCCCCCAACCTCCCAACACTCCAGCTCCAAGTTGAATGTTTAATCTTATTGGCAAGATATGACCTGTTTGTAATACTAAAGGAGAAATCCCAGCTTGACTGGAGGAAATGAATGGAATCCATTACTTGTTGGCAGGTAATCCAGGTGCCCATGCCCCCCTCCCATGGAGAAGGCTGAGTCATCTGAAGTTCTCTCCAGGCCTATGGCATACAAGCTTCCAGAATGTGCCACCTTTTCATCTCTGGCTTTCAGAATCTTTCTTTTCCTTCAAGGATCAGCTCAAATGATACCTCTTCTATGATGTCCTTCCTTGAGTCTCATTGCTCCATCCACCTGCTTTTCTTCTTTTCCTAGTCACCTCTAGGTGAAAATTTTCTTTCTCTTCTCAAATTTTCCTAGGATAATTTCCCCCCTGGATCTCTCTCTTAAGGACTCTACTATTCTCTCATTCACCCAGGTTCACAAATTTGGTGTTATCCTTGACTCTGTTTTTTCTCACTCTACCCGTCCAATTTACTATTAAGTCATGTCATTTCTACCTTCACAACATTTTTCAAATATACCCATTTTTCTTACTCACACTGCCACTATCTTGGTGTAAGCCCTTACTACTCTCTAGACTACTTCAGTAGATTTGTGGTTGGTTTCCCTTCCTTAGTTCTCTTTCCACTCTAATTCATCCTCCACTCAGCTCCCAAAATGATTTTCCTAAAACAAAAGGCCTGACCATGTCAGATTTTACTCAACAAACCCCAGTGGCTCCCTATTTATGTTGGACCTGTGATTTCATTAACATAGGGGCTCCCAGAGAGGAACTTCTTCTTTTCATCAATACAACTCTGTAACTTCTAGTCCAGAGAGTTACCTGGGGACACTGAGAGGTTAAGTGAGTGTGACTTGAACCCAAGTCATGATAATTCCAAGGCCAATCCCCTCTATTGTATTGTGCATATAATATATGTCCGATAAATGTAGAATTCAATTGAAAAGAACCCCAAACCCCCTGCTTTAGAGAAGCAACAGGAACTGGACAAAGTGCTAACTCCTTGTTCCCCTACAAACCTCAAATCCTTAATCTATAGCATTCCCTGTCTCCTTTGAACCTGGCTAGGCAAAATGCTCTTCTTTATCACCTACTACAGCTTAAAAGAGAGGCTAGGGCTCAGTCCAAGGAAGAACTTCCAGAATAAGAATTGTCTTCTAATGGAATCAGTTACCTCATAAAGCAATGGATTTGTGGTCATTGAAGAAGTTAAAGAAGAAACTTGATAACCTCTTTTCTTGTATAATGTAAGGGTGAATTTATTCATTGGATACAGGGTTAAACTAGATAGGCTTCAGCCCCTTCCAAAACTAAGATTCCATGATTCTTTTTTTTGTTTTGTTTTTTGGGGTAATGAGGGTTAAGTGACTTGTCCAGGGTCACACAGCTAGTACAAGTCAAGTGTTTGAGGTTGGATTTGAACTCAAGTCTTCCTGAATCCAGGGTCCATGCTTTATCCACTGTGCCGCCTAGCTGCCCCTCTATGATTCTTTAAATACTTATTGAGCACTTCTTTGTGGGGAGCAATCAGGGTTAAGTGACTTGCCTAGGGTGACACAGTTAATAAGTATCTCAGATCATATTTGAACTCAGGTCTTCCTGACTCTAGGACCAGTGTTCTATCCACTGTACCACCTAACTGTCCCTTATTGAGCACTTATTATGGGGTCAGCACATAGGAGATGCTATGAAGAATACAGAATAGCATAAGACCTGGTCTTCTGCCTTAAATAACCTTAGCATTCATTTGAGGAGACAACACACACACACATAACAGTTTGTACACAGCTTAATATTGTACATGATTGCTAAAGCTTATATTCCTAGTGTAACCCTGGGTTCATCTTGGAAAACTTGAATAAGACTCTCCTCCTTGGTAGAGAGGAGGAAGACAACTCTGTATCTGTGTGAAGGGTAGAGGTAACACAAACACATGGGAGAGATAGACTTTCAAAGAAGACATCTATGGTTCCATACTCTCTTTAGGGATAAACCTGGAGTGAAGCAGAAAAGGGTTTGGATGGTTCAAGACATGGAGGGGAAGGCAAGGTCCCCCAGTTTATAGCTTGTCTCCCTGAAGACATGTGAGAATTTCCCTTAAGGTTGAGATTGGGAACTAGTTCTCTGGGTTGAACTGAGATATTTTCTTGCTAGTGAAAGAGCTCATCAATTCTGTATTGTTTGGTATATTCTAATCCATATAACATCTCCAATTTCTGTTTGCTATCTTCTTGGATAAATGAATTTATTCACTCTTTGTAAATGGTCTTTTGCATAACCAGCAATTCATGGTCAGAGGTGAAGCCTTCCATTAAAAAAAGCATGTAGTCTTCTGATAGCAGGCTGGGGACTCTTTCTCAACAAAGAACAGCATCCAGGAAAGCATCTTGAACCTAAGAAAAAAAGAACTTCCCTAAAACAACTATATTTAGGAAGATAAGTAGAAATTAGAAAAGTTATACAGATTAGATTATACTAGAAAACACACAAGTATAAACGAGCTCTTTAGATAGAATTGAGATAAAATCTCATTTCAGACCAAGAGAGGGCCCAATCTCACCCAAGGAGAAATTCTCTGTATCCAGTTTTTAGGGAGGCAAGCTGGAAATGAGAGACATGTGGAAGAGTTGGCTTCCCTTATAAGTCTGTAGCTTCCAAAGTCTTTTCCTTTTTCAATCCCATGGAATCTCCTCTGTTTACATGTCTCTCTCCTGAAGAATCTCTTAAGAATTTCTTAAGAAACTCTGGCCCTCACTCAGGGTATTGACTTAGAGTAAGATTTGCACAGTCAGGATAAATAGGAACTTGTGGAAGCCTTTCCTAAGAAACTTCTAGTCACTGCAATATTTTAAGAAGCTGACATTTCATCAGTGTGACTATACCCTCTTCTTCCTCTATTTGAACTGGTTTCAAATCATGCTTCTGTTTCTTACTAGCTGGGTGACCTTAGGAAGGTCACTTAACCTCTCAGCCTCAGTTTCTTTATCTGTAAAATGAGGGAGTTTCAGTATATGGTCTCTGGGTTTCCTTCTGTATTTGAATTTATAATGTTATGAATTTGTGGACCAAGGGATATTGGATACTATAACTTATCAGGCAAAGATGTTTTCTGGTTACACAGAAGCGGTAAGCATGGCATTTTTTGAATTAAATTGAATTCTTTTGTATCTGTTTCTAGTCTAATCAGCCTACCTTTACATAACACTTTGGGCCACATGATATAACTGAAGCTCCCCCTTCACCCTCTCAGGACCAAGCAGACTGTATGACCTTTCCGGGTTCTAGAGGGCCCCTGATGGGTTTGTGTGTATCCCTTTTCTATGATCAGTTTAAGTCACCACTGGCTGAGTTTCCCCCAAATGTAGGGAGCCAGTAACTAGGACCCCAGTTCCATTTAACCACTTAACATCCAGTAGCTTTTTACAAAGGGATATCCATTTACTTCAAAAATATGGCAAGAGGGTGGCAGCTAGGTGGTACAGTGGATAAAGTACTGGCCCTGGATTCAGGAGGACCTGAATTCAAATGTGGCCTCAAACACTTGACACTTATTAGCTGTGTGACACTGGGCAAGTTACTTAACCCTCATTGCCCCCCCCCCTAGAAAGAACCAAATGTACAAACATGCCCCAACAGCCTTGGGGAGATAATCCCCCCTTCACTTAAAACTTTAGAGTTGGATGAATTAGGGTCATATCTTAGTTCAATTCCTGCATAGCCTTGATCCCACCACATCCATGTCCAGATGCAGCACAATTGCTGAATGAATCCTTTTGGACGGGAGTTCTGAAGATCACTCGCAAGAATTGAAGGTCTCTTCTTGTTTCTTGGGACATTGATGCTACAGGCTGGCTGCCAACCCTAGACTGGATTCTCTCCCTCTCCCTCTCCCTCCAAGGTTGGAGACTCTACTCCCTTCACCCACAATGGAAAGGAACAAATCTTCACTTCTTGGGGCGGGGGGGGGTTCTGTATGGCCTCAGTCAGGGGGTCAGGTAGGATAGGTCTCATAGCTCTTCCTCTTAAAACATAGTCTCTCTCTGAAAACTATCACTAAACCTGACGGGTCTTTTTGAATGTCTCCAAAGTCAATCAGAGATCTTTACCTTTACCACATGGTTAGTCAATCAGAGGTTACTGAATGTCCACAATGCTCCTAACTCTTCAAGGAACTTCCCTTACAAAATTCTCCCAGAAGTAGCTTTCTAGTGTTCTCCGTGTGGAGGTGCCATCTGAGGCACTCTATGTATGTACCAGAGCCCCATAATATAGGTTTGCTGTCATCAGGGGTGTGCTGATTGTTAAATTTTTAGTTTAAGTATTTATACCTCAGAAATTGGCAAACACTAAAAATCAGAGCTTGATGTATTGTTTTGTTGTTTGTCTAGACTTAAAAAAGCGATGTAGAAAAATGTCAATGCAGATTAAACTTAAGCATGTTATGTGTTTTTGGAGATCTGATTGTTAAACCTTTACCAGCATACCACTGGGTGTTAGTATGGCATAATCATCACCTGTGGATATTCCTTGAATAACACAAGCCATTGAAGGTAATTTCAAATCTTATATAACAAGCTACATGCAAGTAGACACCATTTAACAGAGGGTCTTAGATATGAGGACCCTAGAAGTCCATTATTTATATCTGTCATTGTCCAATAAAATTAAGTGTTAGCCAACCTCATCTTAACTCATTCATCTAGGCTGTCACTGGGTAGCTCTGAGAAGGGTCAGGGAAGGAGTAGTTTTCTCAGGAAAGCTGAGATCAATATCAACAACTCAATGCTCACAAATCACTCCACGATTACAAATGCTTGAGTGAAGAGGAAAGGACAAGTAATTGTTAGATGTTACTATCCTATTTAATGTTAAAGCATCAAGGTGTTATTTTTTAATCATATACATTTTTATACATATGTATATAAGGAATCCCCCACTTCCCCATACCCCCCACCCTTGCCACCTTTTCTTTTTGACTGTAGCACTGTTGTTGTGTGTGCTTTTTTTCCTCTGGAAATTTTTTTGGGGGAAGGGGGGTGTGGCAATTGGGGTTAAGTGACTTGCCCAGGTTCACATAGCTAGTAAGTGTCAAGTGTCTGAGGCTGGATTTGAACTCAGGTCCTCCTGAATCCAGGGCTGGTGCTTTATCCACTGTGCCACCTAGCTGCCCCCCTGGAAAATGTTTTGAAGGCCATAACCAGCAATCTCTTCTTTCTCTCAGTCTTTCTACTCAGATTTCCTCTCAGAACTATTGAGAAAACATTTGCAAAGAAATCTGTACAACAATGGAGGGGGTAAGAAACAGAGTTTCTACTCAGGTTTCATTCCTAACACCTGTAGGTTAGACTGGACCTCAGGTATGTGAGGTCATTCAGAATGGAATGCCTCATGATAAATCAAACCTTTCTCTTTCTCTCTGTTCCCTCAATACTTTCTCAGGCCATTATCCTTGCTCTGACTTTACCCTCCTGCCTTCCTAATCTCATTCCTAGAAATTAACCAATTTAACTCCACTTTGCCCCCTAATCTCAAATCCTTTACCTCCTTGTCCTACCTCTAGGGCATGGGCATGCTCTAGCCCTGGTCCCCAAGGGACAACCCTAGAGGAGGGTTGTCTAGTCTAGTACCATTAGGGCATTGGGGCAGTGCCTCTCTTCTCTACCATTGGCTAGATCCCCTATTGATTGTGTTACTGCAATTTTAGAGGCCAAGTGACTAACGCTCCAGTTCCATTTGACCACTTAATGTCGGATTATTTTTTACAAAGGAATACTTATTCCAAAGATATAGAAAGAACAAACACACAAGCATTTACCATAACAGCCTCTACCCCATACTACCTTAGTCTCTGGGGAGTAGTGAGAGATTACCCTGATAGCTTAAATCAGTTCCTACATAGCATTAGTTACCAAGTTGACATCCAGAGTCCTCTGGGACCCTGACTTCTCAGGGCTTTCCTGCTGAGCTGGCTACAACATCTAGTCTGAAACACTGGGCTTCAAGATCCCCATGGCTCAAGTCCCCAGGTCAAGGACACCCCTCCCTACACCTAGCACCATAAAGGGCAAATGAAAGAAGCCCCAAATTCCGAACTTTTGGGGGCCACATAGTGTTAAATGGTGAGTGGGGAGGTGACCCTCAACCCTTCCCCCACACCTTCCTGTATGGTATCACCTTCTGGGAGTGAAGGAATCCTTCACCCTTAGCTACAAATGCCAGAAAGAAATCAACTGTGCCTCAGTCAGGTAGGTTTTTTTCTTTTTTTTTTTTTAAGTGAGGCAATTGGGGTTAAGTGACTCGCCCAAGGTCACACAGCTAGTAAGTGTTAAGTGTCTGAGGCTGGATTTGAACTCAGGTACTCCTGACTCCAGGGCCAGTGCTCTATCTACTGCGCCACCTAGCTGCCCCTAGTTTTAATGATATAGACAGTCCTGGCTGTGTAGCCAATGGAAAAAGGCTGCTGCCAAGCACATGTGAGATCAACACAGAATATCCACAAATATATCACTTGTGTCTCCTTGAAGCAGGTCTCCAGTTCCTCCCATGCAGGTCACTCTATCTTAGGTGCTCTGTGCATTTACCAAACCCCTTTACCCTTGCAAAGCCCTAGCTATGGATTACTCTTACTACCACCCTCCCCACTGCCATTCCTATTCATGTGCTTTTGAAAACAGCTAGAAGAAGTCATACAACCATATGGACAAGTTTTACTACCAATATATATCATCTGACTTCATCTAGACTTTCACTGAAGAAAAAACATCCTTGTATTCCACTCTAATTAATTCCCTATATCCCTTGAACAGAAGTTATCCCAAACCTTCCCTTCTCTATTCAAGCCTTCCATCACTCTCCCTCCTTCTACCTTCTCCTAAGAAGACCACACCTCTTATTTTACTGACAAAAGTGAAAATACTCATAGTGAGCCCTCTCTTTTCCTTCTTCTATTAATTCCAAAACCTCTTGGATATCATCCAATATTCTCTTCTTTTCCTCCATTCCTTAATAATAATGTAGCCTTTCTCCTTGCTAAGCTAACCTTTACATATGCTCTTGGTCCCATCCTCTCCTGTCTTCTGCAACAGAGTACCCGGTCTATCATCTCCTCTCAAATTTTCAACCTTTCTCTTTCTACTGGTTCCTTTCCTTCTGTCATCAAAGATGTCCAACTCTTTCCCATACTTAAAAAAACCAATGAGCCATTCACTTGAAACTACCAAAGCCTCAAGCTACTCTGTTATTTTTCTCCTCCCTTTCTGAGTCAAATTTTTAAAAAGATGAAAGCAATCCACACTTGTCATCATGTCTTTTCTTCTCCTCTCACTCATTCCTCAACCCTTTGCGACCCTTTTGAAGCCATCCGACCCCATACCTCACCTGAAGATGCTCTCTCCAAAGCTACCAACAATCTCTTACTTGCCAAATATTTTATTTTTTCTCAGCTCTCAACCTTCTTGACTGCTCTGCTATATTCCACACTATTGACCACCTTCTCTTCCAAGATCCTCCCCAGCTTCTGAGATTTTGTGACTTGACTCTTTCCTAGTTTTCCTCCTACTTCTCTGATCACTCCTTTCCAGTCTCCTTTGTTGACTCATTATCTACCTAATACACCCTAATTATGGATATTCCTCAAGGTTCTGTTCTGGACCCTTTTCTGTTCTTTAGCGAGACACCCTTTTTTAGTGATATCACTAACTCCCATGTGTTTAATCATTTATTTTTATTCGAATAACTCATATATATATATACACACATGTAAACATATGTACATGTATGTGTAAATGTATATATATATATATATGTATGTATGCATGCATGCATGTATATATCAAACCTCTCCTCTGAGCTCCAGTGAACAATGAACACGAACATTTAAAACTGAATATCCCACAGCTACTTCAAACTCAAACTCGAAATCTTTTTGCCAATACCCTGAACTCTCCTTACTTCCAAACTTCCTTTTTTTCTGTCAAAGGAATCACCATTTTCCCAGTGTCCCAGCTTCCTAACTTCAGCATTATTCTCCTCACATATTTAATCAGTTGCTACATATTGTCATTCTGTTCTCTACAACCCTTCTCTCAACCGACTTCTTCTCACTATTCACATAGCCACCAACTTAGTCCTGGCCTTCATTACTGTTCCCATGAGACAGTGGCAATGGCCTCCCAATTGATCTCCCTGCCTCAGGTCTCTTGCCCACTCCAATCCATTTTCCACATAGTGATTTTCTCTAAGTATAGATTTGACCATATCACTCTTTTCAGTCAATTTACCTTTCTGGATGCAATACTTTCCTTCAGTGCAGCTAGGTAGAGCACTGGGCCTGGAATCTGGAAGACCTGAGTTCCAATCTAACCTCAGACACTGATTGATTCTGGGCAAATCACTAAGCCTCTCTCAGTCCCAGTTTTCTTAGCTGTAAAAAACGATAATAATAGTAGCGACCTTTCAGGGCTGTTGTTAGGATCAAACGAAATCTTTGTGACGTGCTTAGCACAGTGCCTGGCACAGAATACGTACTTTGAAAGCTGCTTCCCTTCCCTCTCCCCACACCCCCTTCTTGCTCTCCACATAATAATTTGGCCTTCACTCTGATCATCACATGTGACACTCTTTCTATTTATCTGCTTTGGCTGTCCCCACTTCCCAAAATGCACACACTCCTCACCTCTGCCTATTTTTAAAGATGCAGTTCAAGTGTGGCTGCTCCATGAAAACTTTCCCAGAGCTAGGTGGCACAGTGGAGAAAGTGCTGGACCTGGAGGGACAAAAACCTGAGTTCAAATCTACTCTCAGATATCCACTGTTTGAGCTGTTTGATTCTAGATAAGTCACTTAATCCCTTCTTTCCTCAGTTTCTTCATCTATAAAATTGGTTGTTGTGAGGACCAAATGAGTTATTTGTAAAGCACTCTGCAAACCTTAAAGTATTATGTAAATTCTAGCTATTATTATACCCACAACTGCTGGTACTCTCCCTTCCGAATAACTAACTTGTATGTATTTTTATTTATTCTGTATACATTTATGTTTAGACTTGTTGTCTCTCTCACTAGAATATAGGTTCCTTTTAGAATGGAGTTTGTTTCATTCTTTGTATTTATAACCCCAACAATTAACACAGTGACTGGTAAAATAGTAGGCATTTAATAAATGCTTATTGATTGATTAATGCTATTTAGGATGTTTTCAAGGATACCTGCTACAAAGGGGGCAATCTTAAATGATAAAGAGGCATGATGAGTTGAAACTGAACTTCCCCAATTTTCTTTAACCTAAAAGGAGACTTTAAGTTTATTTGTATAGCCAGATTTTACACGTCTGACTTTTCCTTAAATAATGATTGAACTATTTTAAACAAGCCCCATCCTGTTTCTGTAGGCCAGACATATTATTTATGCCTGTGGCTCTTTTCAAGGATACCTATCCTAGTCTGAGATGCCTTTCTTTCTTTCTACCTCTCTCCATCTGTAGGGAAATTTTCACTAAGTAGCTAAAACGCCCCTTTTTCTGATAGTAAAACAAATCAAAAATGATGACAGCAACATGACATGGACAACGTTCACTATCTCTAGTTATTTCTACCATGTGTGATGTTGATGTATAGCTATTTGTTGCTATTCCTAACATAGTCTTCCATCTTGTTTCTCTGTATCTTGAAGGTCATAATCAACAACCATGCCCAGATGAACTTATACCAGGTGATATTTTTAGAGTATCTCAGGACAGATGTTTTCTCATTTTACATATAATACTTTTTTAGAGAAAGTTGCCAGAGAATGGGTTGAACACATATAGAAGTCTAGTGGTTATATGTGAGAGTTAGGCTATTGCGGTGGTGAAGAAGGGGCTAGTTGCTCCATCTTTCAACCTCCTATGGTCAATACCACTCTTTCCCAGTTCCTGCCTTCAGTATATTTGTCTCTCTAGTCAACTGATTGATATGGCGTGGTTTTCTTTTCCTAGGAAGGAACATGAAAGTGGTACAATGGCACAAGCTCCTATCCCAAACCCAGCCTTCCTTCACCAAAACTCTTAGCTAGAAAATAATCTGCATCCATGTTTTTCTTCTGTTCCAGGAAGCTATAAAACAGGAATCAATAAAGTTTCCTTTGTTCAGCACTGATCCCTCATTTTGCAAGGATAAGTTCGAGCAGTAATAAAATATCTTGCTCCCCACCACCCCGCAGGGTACTCTTATGTCTCTTTCTTCCACCTGTTGTCTCTTCTCTTGCCACCATTTGCACAGACATGCAGATATCAGCCACAATATAATAGTTAACTCTTTTATTGGACAGAAACCAGTTTCATTAACAACAAAAGAAAATATTTAAGAAATAAGAATGGAAATATAAAGTCAGCACATCAGCTCTCTCCCAAGAGAGGACAAGAGTTAAGAGTGAAATACAGGAAAGTAAGGCATTACTGCTTTTGTTTTTAGGAGCAGAAACAGTCTTAGCCCATCTGCATCTGTTCTGAACGGCTCCTGTATTGGGTGGATACCAATTTCTGGTTCTGTCATTGTTGGTTTTTTTGTGTTTTGTTTTGTTTTTTGTTTGGTTGGGGTTTTTTTGCAGGGCAATGTGACTTGCCCAGGGTCACACAGCTAGTAAGTGTCAAGTGTCTGAGGCTGGATTTGAACTCGGGTCTTCCTGAATCCAGGGCCAGTGCGTTGTCCACTATGCCACCTAGCTGTCCCCCCTTTTTTGTTCTTTTTTTGTTCTGCTTCTGTTGTTGCAGATATCACCCACTCCCCAGTTTACTGGCTCATTGGCTATGGCCACAGCACCAGCAGCCTTCAGGCTCCGCTTTCACAAGTGCTGGAGGGAGCCCCGGCTTTTCTCCTCCTCCCCCCATCCCCAATTCCTTCCCAGGATGCTCATGCCTGTGCCCTTTACTTAGTCCAGTTCCACACTCTCATGACTTGCTCTTATTACCAGGCTTCTTTTCTCCCTCCCTTAGGAAGAGAAAGGGCGAGGTTATAGTCACAAAGTGAGTTCCAATGGCTCCCCAGTGGTTTGAGTAGTAAACACTGGGGAATTTCCTCTTCACCAGCAGGCATTTATTTCCAACATCCTGTTACATCTCCTGAGAGAATAGAGGGGGAAGGGGCCTCCAGTTTCTTTTCTTTTTTTCTTTCTTTCCCTCCCTATTTTTTGATAATTCATTAACACTTTATTTCTATCAACTTATGATCTGAAGAGCTTTAGATTAATTTCACAAGGCTTCTCCCTCTCACACTCTATCTCCTCCTCCACAGTACTATTTAAACCATGGGATCAAGAAGGCCCTTGATTCAAGTCTCACTTTTAGCATTTATTACCTGTGTGACCAGGAGCAAGATCCTTAACCTTCCTGAGCCTCAGGAAATGACTAAGCTCTAGCATTTAAAAGGTTATGATATGCCTTGATAGACTGAGTTCACACAATTATGTATTGATTGTTCAAGCCATGGAAAGCCAAAGGATCAAGCAACCAGTGCCAAATTCTGCTTGTGCAAACAATTGGAGGCAATGCATTTGGGGGTTTATTCTTTCTCCCTGATATAAATATTATCTAACTTGAAATTCCCAACTAAACAAATAAAACTTATGGTGAACAATACGAGAGAGGGACATAGAAAATATAAAGGGTGTTTTATTACTGAGTGTGTTTCAGGATCTAAAAGGCTTGACTAATTTGCAAACAGTGGGATCTTGGTTCAAATCCTGGCTCTGCTAATCACTACTTGTATAATCCTGAGGAAATCATTTAATTTCTCTGGGCATCAATTTCCCATTTCTCAACTGAGTTAGATTGGATAATTTAAAAAATCCCTTTCATCAGTCTATATTCCATGATCCTGTTTGAAAGGAACAGATAACAAATGCATCCGTAAAAGGAGAATACCGTGGCCAGCTAGGAGAATATGAAATTTTGGGGTTTTTTTAATTATAGGGAATATAGTGATTTTTGTATATAGTGGGAAGTAGGACAAAGGTTTCTAACTCCACCAATTTAATCTGGGCTTTTTCAGTGTTGTTCCCAAGCCAAGATGAAGTCAAAAGGAATTCCTTTTCCATAGTTCTCTACTCAGTACTCCTTTGCAGTTTTGCTAAGTGGAGATCATAGGGTTATTTGAAGGGGAGCCAAAGATAGTAAAGGAATTAAAAAAGAATTTTGGATTATGACTCAGAAAGCAATTAGACTAAAGGATGCAGAGAGAAAAGGAATTTAAAAAGACAAAGTTAAAGACTCCTAAAGATCTCTCTGGTTGATAGTTCTGGTGATAGAAGCTAGCTGTTCAACATGACACAAGAGCTATGGTTAGTATGTGGGTTATATAGAGAAAGAGGGGGCAGCTAGGTGGTGCAGTGGATAAAGCACCAGCCTTGGATTCAGGAGGACCTGAGTTCAAATCCATCCTCAGACACTTGACACTAGCTGTGTGATCCTGGGCAAGTCACTTAACCCCTGTTGCCCACAAAAAAAAAAGAAAAAGAAAAAAAAAAAGAAAAAGAGAAAGAAAGGGCAGACTACTCCCCTCAAGGGAATATACCTCAATGTGGTTGAAGACCAGAAGGGGTCAGTATGGAACAGTAAGAGCTCAGTGGGGAATTGTGGCAAAGACCAACTCAATGCAGACACTCAGGAGGGAGAAGTCTTATCATGAGGATCATGAGGATTATCACCAGAGGATGCTGGTGGTTCTGTATTGTCAAAAATATGAGTTGCCCCAGATGTGCATGTTTCTTGGCCAGATATGTTTTCCATAGATGTACACATTCATATGTGTTCCCTGGATCCACGTGCTCCCTTCGTATATGGCCATCACCTGGGCCTGGAGTCAGGAAGACTCATCTTCCTGTGTTCAAAGGCAGCCCCAGATACTTACTACCTTGGGCAAGTTACTTAACCCTGTTTGCTTCAGTTTCCTCATCTGTAAAATGAGCTGGAGAAGGAATGGCAAACAACTCCAATGTCTCTGCCAAGAAAATCCCAAATGGAGTCACAAAGAACTGGACACAACTGAAACGGCTAAACAACAACAATATTAATGGTCACATAAAAATATTTAGAAACATTTTCATTTTCTTTCACTAAAGTCCTACTCTGAAGCCTTATTCTGTCATAGAGGTTACCCTGAGTTGTCAAAGCTTATATAGGTGAAACCATAAACTCTGGCAAGATTTATCAAATTGCAAAAGCTTTGGATGAGCCTGGTCACAGGTTATATGTCTGTCAACCGAGTACAAGCCTAGATTAGGAGAAGCTCATCACCAAGAGGGATGGGCCAGCAACTCATTAAATGGTTTATTAAGGAACGAAGGTGATTAGTTCACCAATCTAAAAAGTATTTACTATGTCTGCTTAATCAAGCCTTTGTGCTAGGGGTACAAAGGTAAATATGACAGATCATATTCTAAAGGATGCTACTACCTAACAAGGGGAAAGATGTGAATAGAGTTCAGTCACATCTTGGAATGTTATGTTAAAAAGTAAGGGGGCAGTTAGATGGTGTAGTGGATAGAGCACTGGCCCTGGATTCAGGAGGACCTGAGTTCAAATCCGGCCTCAGACACTTGACACTTACTAGCTGTGTGATCCTGGGCAAGTCACTTAACCCCAACTGCCTCACCAAAAAAAAAAAAAAAAGTAAGGACAAATTGTATACAGCATAAATTACCTGTGAAGAGTTCTTAAAGTGATCTTGTAAGGAAAGTAGTATTAATATTTAGTAGTAATTCTTTAGTGGTATAATATTTCCTATTTATACATTCAGGAACAGGCTTCATAAATCACTCACAAAATACAATATGGTATCTTTAAGCAGTTATATAGCTGCAAGTGTACTAAGGTTTCTTTAAAAGAAGTCCATTTATACCAGATAATAGATGGATCTGAGAGTTTTATTGGAAACAATTGAATGTATGTTTTATTTTTTCACTATACTAGGAGAAGTTATTGATGGGGAGTGTGGGGAAGAAAGGAAGGCAGAGAAATAGGAACTAGTAATTCAAATTGAAGAAGCCAAAAAGAGGTAAAGATTTTCTGACACACAAAAAAATGATATTTAGGTGAAAAAAATATCTCAAAATGTCTTCTCACATAAGGGTGATGATATTGGAGTGGAGTCTTATCTCCAGCAGTTTTTTCCCTTTTGGGTCACCAAGATGTAAGAGATGGAACCTGGAATTCAAAGAGGTCACAGCATGGCCTATGTGAGAAAATAATAGGGTTTTGGCAATGCCCAAAGGCCCCAGCTCAGGGGATTGATTGGATTAAGATTGATTGGATTGACTGACTTCATTGATTAACTCACTTAAAGTTAATTCAATTAAAACCACACCTTGCCTGGCCCTCAAGAGGGTATGTTCTCAGAGGGTGTGAACTCTGACTTCAACATGGGACCACTCTCAAGTCCAGTGGATTTGGTTGATGCTAGCCAATTAGCTTGAAGCAGTATGTAAGGACCACCTCTCTTCTGGACCCAGAAAAAGCTTCCACACGCAGTTACTCTGAGTCAGATTCTCTCGGAGGTGTTCTTGGTAGCAGAAGACTTAGAGGAAGAAGCAGGCTAGGCTGAGCTCTATTTTTCCTCTAGGCTAGAAGGCCAGGCTGAGTTCTAGTCTCTCCTCTAGGCTAGATAGGCCTTTTCTTAACTTTCAGAGACATGTTCTCTCTCTACTAATATTTAATATACTTTAATAAATGCTTAATGCCCCCAAACTGGTGCTAAAGCTTCTAATTTGTAAGTAACAACTATATTAGGGACCCCAGCTAATTTTCCCTAAACGTGGGACAAAAATAAGGCAACCACATATAGTGTTATTCGCCACACCTACTAGACAACCAGAAATGATAAGGTCAATAAGGTTGGTCCTCTCAGGAGCTCTTCCAAACTAGGCAGAAGGAATATACTTTCTGTGGATATAATGATGAGGTCATTCTAGTATTAATACTTAACATCCTGAGAGGCAAGGGGGAACTAAGATTGATGCAGGGAATAGCAGGTTCGGTTTCTCCTCTCATGTTCAATCCATGACATCCACTCATTGAGTGTAACAACTGGCCAAATCAACCGACACTATTTAAATTATTTGTGTCTCTGCATCTCTCTGTGCTTCTTCCAATCCCCTTTTGCTGAGCTGGTGTAGTTGAATGCAAAAAAAAAAAAAGGATTAAATGAATGTATGATTAGACTCTATTATTTAAGTTTAACTATGATACAAAGAAAAGTGATGATACATGTTCAAAGTAGATAGATATAATTCTATTAGAAATTTTGAGAAGGAAATACTACTTAGTGAAGGGTTTCATGGAGATGTCACATGAATTGGACTTTGGAGGAAGTAGAGACTTTTCAATTAATTTAAATGCCCTGGGTTCCAGTTTTTTCACCTGTAAAATAAGAGAATTGGACGAGATGACCTTAAAGGTACATTTTAATTCTAACTACTATGTTCCTTTGATCTGAGATGTTCTGGACTGGACCTGACCCAAGCCTGTCCCCGATAGTTTAGGTTGAATATTGGAGCAAAATGAGAGACTCATGGTTATTCAACAGTTAACAAAATGAGATTTACTTAGTCTTAACCCTAACTGAAATAAAACCTGATTCTCTATTGAAGGAATTTTGGCCATCAGGTAGAATTGGGAAGGGGTGTTTGTGGGGAATTTGGAGAGGGACAGAGGAGCCTTATGAAAACAGTAAGCTGGTTCCATCAGCAATGTAAATTTGCTTCTACTAAACAGAGTTACTGGTCAGGGTGGGTGATAGACTGAAGTGTTTTTAGAATGGAGATATAAGGATTTTCTTTCTAGAAGGAATGAAAAGGGAAAAGAATGAGAGAGGGGCTTTTTCTTAAAGGTACAGAAGAAAATCATGGTGAGGGATAGAGAAATCTGGGAGAAAAGACTTAAAATGGTAATAAGTAAAAACAGGCATTCAGTATTAATTGTAATGGTGTAAGGAATAAGGAAAAAGTAGGGAGGGAGAAGAGTGTTATTACTGTTAATAGCATCCTTATTATTTATTGATTGAGCACCAACAGTGCTTTTGGTGTCCTACAATGGATGGGGGAAAAGCACCTCTTCTCATTTCATACATATGGAAAAAGAACAACTGAATTCAGCAGTACATAAAACCCCCCAAAGAATACAATCATGTGTGAATGGCTATCGTAAAAGCTTTAGAAACTCACTAGTGGTAGGGAATTGCAAGAAAGGGAAGGGGATGCCTACTAACATTTATTCTCTAGTTGCTATGGCAACACCTATTTCTTGTGATGTCATAAGTAGAGCAGGTCACAGTATTGTTCTATAAGTCCTTTCCCCTGTGTGTATTTATATGCAGCAGTCTAGAGCTAGTTTTATCATTAACCTCTCAAAACTACAATTGTTTTATAGGCTTATAGATCTAGCGCTATAAGGGACCTCAGAAGCCATCTAGTTTAACCATTTTACAGATGAAGAAATTGAAGCCTACAGAGGTTATGTGACTTCTTTAATGTCACAAAGATAATGTCCTTAAGTAGGATTTGACCTCAAGTTTTCTGACTCCTGTCAATGCTCTTTCTACTGTGTGATTCTACCTTATGGACTATTATTTTTTCAAGAAAAAAGTGCTGATGGAACCAAATTTAGGGCAAGTACTTTAACCAATAGACAACATTTTATGTAGTTCCTCTTACCCAAACTTTCCACTTATTTTGTGTTTCTGGGGGCAGATTCTTATTAGAAAAGGATTTGCAGAATGGACACAGCTTCATCAGACTGACAAAAGTATAAAAAACATGATCACAAAATTCTATTGTTAGTCAACTGCAATTCAGTAAACAGAAATAAAAACAAATTTTAAAGAAAGAATTCACCATGAGGAAGGGGATAACAAAGTATTGTCTGTTCCCTTGTGTCTCCTTAAATTTTTATATAGTTATTTATATAGCATTCTCACAAGGCTATCTTCCCAATTCGTGCTCCGCAGGGTAGGTTCCACAGGGTCAACTACCCCAGGTTCCAAGGTCTGCTCTCTGAAAACTATGGCTCCTGAGTCCCCACTAATGTGTGATTTTATTTTTTAAAAAAATATTTAGTATTTTATTTTTCCTTAATTACATGTAAAAACAACTTTTAACATCCATTTTTAAAGCTTTGAGCTCCAAATTCTGTCCCTTGTCCCCTCCCACTTTGAGAAGGCAAGCAATTTGATACGGGTTATACATGTGTAATCATGCAAAAACATTTCCATATTAGTCATGTTGTGAAAGAAAACAGACTAAAAGACTCAAGAAAAATAAAGTAAAAAATATTCTATGATCTGGATTCAGACATCATCAGTTCTTTCTCTGGGGATGGGCAACATTTTTCATGATATGACCTTGAAAATTGTCTTGGTTCATTGTATTGCTGAGAATAGCTAAGTCATTCGCAGCTGATCATCTTACAATATTACTCTTACTTTGTACACAGTACGTTTCACATAAGCATATGTAAATCTTTCCCAAGTTTTTCTGAGAGCATCCTGCTCATCATTTCCTATAGCATAATAGTATTCCATCATAATCACATACCACAATTTGTTCAGTCATTCCCCAGTTGATGAGCATCCCCTCAATTTCCAATTCATTGCTACCAGAAAAGGGTTGCTATAAATATTTTTGTAACTATAGGTCCTTTTCCCATTTATTTTTTATTATCACTTTTTGGATACAGACCTAGTATTGGTTTTTCTAGGTCAAGGAGTACGCATGGTTTTATAGCCCTTTGGGCAAAGTTCCAAATTCCTCTATAGAATGGTTGAATCCGTTTACAACTCCTCCAACAGTCCATTAATATCTCATTTTTCCACATCCCCTCCAATATTTGTCATTTTCTTTTCCTATTAGCCAATCTAATAGGTACAAGGTGGTACCCCAGAATTGTTTTGATTTGCATCTCTCCAATCAATAGTGAGTTAGAGCATGTTTTTTTGTATGGCTATAAATAGCTTTGATTACTTCATCTGAAAACTGTTCATATCTTTTAATCATTAATCAATTGGGGAGTGGCTCTTATTTTGTATAAATTTGACTCAGTTCTGTATATGTTTGAGAAATGAGGCCTTTATCAGAGAAACTTGCTTCAAAATTTTTTCAGTTACTATTGCTAACTGTATTTCTTTCCATCCTATTCCATTTCCCCACCCCATTTATTCTGTTCTCTCTCTTTCACCTTGTCCCTCCTCAAAAAGCCAAATTTTCTATTCAGCTCTGGTCTTTTCTTCAAGAATGCCTGAAAGCCCTCTCTTTCATTGAATATCCATTCCCCCCCCCCCCGCCCACCACCCTGAAGGATTATACTCAGTTTTTCTGGGTAGGTGATTCTTGGTTGTAATTCCAGTTCCTTTGCTCTCTAGAATATCAAATCCCAAGCCCTCCAATCCTTTAATGTAGAAGCTGCTAAATCTTGTGCTAACCTAACTGTGGTTCCACAGTACTTATTTTGTTTCTTTCTGGTTGTCTGCAGTATTTTCTCCTGAAACCTGGATCTGAGTATGGGTAAAGCAATAGAGTCCTGCCTCAGTGCTAGCAAAGAGACCCCTGTAATCTCCTGCCTATTTGTTTGATTTCCTTATGGTTTGTGGACTGAGAGCCAGGGAAGCTGCTCATGCTAGTGCCACTGCTGATTCAATGGTTCCCAAGGCCTGCTCCTTATTTGCTGGGGCTGGGGCTGTGCCAGCATAGCCTGCTTTGGACTGTGCTCCACTTTCACCTGGGTGTGATGAGCCTTTCCCGCTGACCTTGTAAGTTGTCTTTGGCTGGAAAATGATTTCATCCTGTCCTTTTGTAGGTTCTGCTGCTCTAGGAATTGTCTTATGGAATTATTTAAATTTGGAGGGGTTTGGGGGAGAGCTCAGGAGAGTCACTGCCTTTCCTCTGCCATCTTGGCTCTGCCTCAGAGCTAATGCATTCCTTTAGTCAGTCAATTGATATAATTAGTTCACCACAAAAGCATTTACTGACATGGCACAATATGACAAATGTCAGAAAAGCCACAGGAAAATAGGAATGTTGATGCATTGTTAGTGGAAAAGCAGTTTGGAATTATGAACAAAAAGTTACTAAAAAGTGTATGCTCCTTGACTCAGCAATATCACTGTTAGTTCTATACCCCAAAGAGATCAAAGAAAGAGGGAAAAGTCCTATATGTACAAAAATATTAACAACAGATCTTTTTGTGGTGACAAAAAGTTAGAAAATAGATGCCCATAAATTGGGGGATAGTATACGAAAGTAATAAAATACTATTGTGCTAAAAGAAGCTACAGAAAGGATGTGTTCAAAGAGATATGAAAATACTTGTTTGAATGGATACAGAGGGAATTGATCAGAATCAGAACAATTTATCCTACAACATCAATATTATAAAAATGAACAGTTTTGAAAGACTTAATGACTCTGACCAACCAAACGATCAGCCATGATTCCAGAGGATTATAAAGATGAATGCTGCTGACCTTATGATAGCTAGATGATGGACATTATATTATATATAATAAGAAATGCATTTTGGACATGAATAATGTGGAAATATGTTTTGTTCAACTGTATTTAGGTGATCCTTTTATCCATCCTTTATCTTTATCTATCCATCCTTCCTGTAGGTAGAGAGAGGTGGGAGGGAAAAAAAAAGAATGCTTGATGATTTAAAAAATAACATTTAAAAAACAAAATGATATAGTAATAACAGTTGCTACAAAACACTTTTGCCACAAACCTGGAGTGCACTCTCAAATGCAACATAGAGTGTGATAATAAAGAGATAAACACACAGGGGACACACTCGACTGAAGCAACTCATACCTCTGGCACTGTGGGGTCTTTATGTCTTTTTCTCTTTTCATAGTATCTTCATGTTGCTGCTCCTCAGTATAAATTTTCTGCTCTGCTCTCCAGGCCTCTTTCTCTCTGAAGCTCAACTTGACTCCACAGCTAGACTCATTAATCTTATTCGCTGTTGGAAAGGTATGTGGTTGCAAGATGTTGCTGCTGATTGAGGGGCAGGTGTGCAGTCGCAAATTGCCTCCCCATCTCTTTGCACTATGGAAGAGGGATAAGGCAAAAGATACTATGCTTTTCCTTCTCAAGTGCTGAGTTCTTTCTCCATAGATGGCTCTTTTATCAACTGCCAGAGTTAACATTATTAGCTATTTAAAAAAAGACTTTGGGGATAGCTAGGTGGTGCAGTAGATAAAGCACTGGCCTTGGATTCAGGAGGACCTGAGTTCAAATCCGACCTTAAACACTTGACACTTACTAGCTGTGTGACCCTGGGCAAGTCATTTAACCCCACCAAAAAAAAAATACAAAAAAAGACTTTGACTAAGATAGCATAGTAAGAAGGGTAGCAATAAAACATTCCCCATTAACCTGGAATTCATCTTCCTAATATATATGTGTATGTGTATGTGTACATGTCTATGTATATATACATATACATAAATATGCATAAACACATAATATACACATATAATATATGCATGTGTATTAGATAATACACATAATATGTGTATACGCATACACATGTACATATACATATTCGCATATATATAATGTATACATGCACATATAAACACACATTATACACACATGTCTATATTCATGGATGTGTGTATATCTATCTATCATTGCATCTGTGTATGTCTACTGGCTATTTGTTAATGGGCAGTTAATGTGACCCATAGTTTTAGGAAGGCAGTGGTCCTTTTAGGCTACCTCAAGAATGAGAGGTATTTCTGTCACTGTGGACCCAAACTGCAAACTTCTGAATGCCAAGTTGGGGGAGTTTTCCTAAAGAGGGGCTTTTCTAGGAGAGAACGACTCCCCTTATCAAGTAATGAATGTTTGAAGGAGTTACCCATAGGAAGAGAAATTTGGAAATGGATACCAAAAATGAGCAAGCTTAACTTGACTTACTTTTCAAGAACTAGAGAGACCAGACCAATGGAATTTTTATGGTCAGTATGAAAAATGACTTCAGTAAAATATGCTATATTGGTGCCTTCCATTGCCTCCCTAATATGCTAATGAACTACTCACTATGCCATAGGTCACCTTTCCACATGGATGAGGGATAGGACCAACAGGAAAAGAAATATTATTACTCCTTCCAAAGGTAAATGATTTCCAAGCACTAGAAATTGTTCCAGCATGAGGTAATACAAGAAAGAAAACAAATATAAAGCAAAAGAACAAATAACAGATTGAGCAAAAGATAGTTCTACTTGCCCCCAAGCAAGGCTAAGGCACTTAGGCAGAGAGCAGGTATAATACCTGTGAGGAAATTCTATAACTATTACAGAAGAGCAATTAGCAGGTGACCTGGGAAAACAGATTTCTCTTAAGAGGGGAAATCACAGACTTACAGTGGATTAGCAGATCAAGGAACCCAAGGAATTGTTAGACCCTGGGCTTGCCTAGGGGAAAATACAGTTCTTTAGGAAGGCAAAAGGGGTCCCCATGATGGTTTGGAATTGTTAATTATTCTCTAGGCTATAAAAGAGCAACAAGGCATTTTCTTTTTTTCCTTTTTTTATGTTTTTTTTTGGAGGGGGTGAGGCAATTGGGGCTAAGTGACTTGCCCAGGGTCACACAGCTAGTACTTGTCAAGTGTCTGAGGCCAGATTTGAACTCAGGTCTTACTGACTCCAGGGCCTGTGCTCTATCCACTGTGTCACCTAGCTGCCCCAAGGCATTTTCTTGAAGCTGGCGATCATGTGATATGTTGTGATCCTGCCCCAAGGTGCTTACAGTGAGGTGTGTGGGGGGAGGAACAGATAATGCGGAGATCACTGGTGCTGTGGATGGAGAGACTTAGTTGCTAGAGAGAGTTAAGTGAGTCCAGTCAAGTGAAATGGAATACAGACCTCAGCAGCTCTGTAGCCTTGTCCCTAGGGGAATCCTGACTGAGGGACTAGGAGGAGAATGAGGTTTAAGGTAATTCAGGGAGCAGGGCACCTCCAAGTGTGTGCAGATAACCATAGATATTATAGATTCCAGGTTAGAGCCTGCTCTATAGAGGGGTTCTATTATTGGAGAGTGATGAAGAATAAGCCCTAAACCTATAAATGGGGGTTACAGGTGTTCAAATTACTATTTTGTATCTCATGCTATGGATCACTCAGAATTCAAGGTTTCAATCTATTCTTTTTACTAAAACCTTATTGCAATATCTTCAGATAGAAGCAGTTCAGACAACAAAAATGAAAAACAATAAAAAAAGGTAAGTGTCCTGAGATCTTAGGAGCCTCCCTCCAAGTCTCTGGAACCATTCTTATACTCTTTTTTTTTTTTTTTTAGTGAGGCAATTGGGGTTAAGTGACTTGCCCAGGGTCACACAGCTAGTAAGTATTAAGTGTCTGAGGCCGGATTTGAACTCAGGTACTCCTGACTCCAGGGCCGGTGCTCTATCCACTGCGCCACCTAGCTGCCCCTTCTTATACTCTTCTTGACCAAGGGGCCCATAGCTATGGCCTCAAATCAATCCATCTGAGGGAATTTGGCTGGTCCAGGTTTGTACCACAAATTCCTTGTATGCAACAGCCTTTGCTGGAGTGTGTGTGGAGGGTATTGTCATGACTTCCCAGTTCCATCAGTATCTTGGCTCACGACAGCATTGGTTTTGAGTCATGATGACAGTGAGGGTGGGGTAGTTTCCAGGCCAAACTGAAGCATGGACAGAAACAAAAAAGTCTAAGTGTGAGTCAGTTCGTATCTGGAAACATGAGTAGATCTAAATTCAACTCCTTCCTCATAGAGCCATTCAGGGAGTAGAAGAAAGACAAAAATAATAGTGGTTGGGGAGATTTGGAAATGGAGCCAGAGGAAACAATAAAAAGAGAGTCATTTGTGACATGATTTATTTCATTAAGATAAGTATCTTAATGAAAGTCCCCCACTTCTGAGAAAGAGTGGGTATGACATGAGAATAGATTGCACAACAATACTGGAGGTATATTTATGTAAATGGTGAACTACCCCCTCCTCTTTCTTCTTGAAGAAGGTAAATTGAGAAGGAAATTGAATGAAAAAGAAAGGGGGAGGAAGGGGAACCCAGAAAGATGCTTTAGAGGGTAAATACTACCTGTACCACAACTATTATGAAGGGGGGGGGGACTCAGGGGCATTGTAACCTTGAGGAAAAGAAATTTTGAAGTAACAGCAAAGGAATTAAGTGTTAACAGACTTGTTTCCCCTAAACAAACTAGTATTCTAGGGAGATCATTAGTAACAATGGGCTTTGCTGTTATTTATTGTATTAGCCTGATGGACAAGGCAATAATTCTTTGGAATTAAGTGGGGAACAAGAAGAGACTTATGATTATTGAAAGAAAGAAGGTTTACTGCAGTTACAGACAGAAATAGGTGTCAACCATCAGCAATAAATGCACTCTTACTGTAAACCCTGGACGATCAGCCCAGAAAGTAATTCATCAAAGGGGACCCAGACTCTCAATTACTAGGGAAACATGAGTCTCATTGATAAAAGCACCTGGAAATTCACTCAGGTAGCCAGGACCACTACCAACCACTGTGACCCAAAAGTCCCCTCTTTAGGGGAGAAGTTTTTATTTCCCTCAGGGGTTAGGTGGAAAAGTACTGACATAGGGTTTTTTTTTTTCCTCTAAGGCTAGTTCCCACAGGGTTCATGAGTACAACCCAGCCAGTAGCTGGGAGCTTTGGGCCTGATCTTTGTTTCAAGATTAAATGTTCCCTATCTGGCCTTGAACCAAATACAATTAAGGGAGAGTCAGGAGTTCAGGGTAAGTGGCAAATACCTTTCCTATCTCTGGTGGGAAAGCCAATGTACCGTGCCTCCCAGAGCTCTCTACAAAGGGCTCTAGGCTTATATGGACCTGGGGGTGGGGGGTGGTCAGTCTCCTTTTGACTTATTAATCCCCTCCTCTGTATTTCTCCAGGAAAATTTCTAGAAGAAATCTTAGATGAGGCTTATAATAATAGCAAATATATGTATGTATGTTGTATATAGTAATGATCCTCACAACAACAAAATGGCAAATATATGTAATATATTCTACATAATATGTTATATATAATACATGTTTGCTATTTATGTTTACACACACACACACATATATATATACACACACACACATATATACACACACACACACATATATATATATGTATATATATATATATATATATATATATATATACAGAGAGAGAGAGAGAGTCATTTGATCCTCACAACCACCCTTTGAGGGAGGTGCTTTTTATTATTTCCATTTTACAGATGGGAAAACTGAGGCTTAGAGAGGTCATGTGACTTGGCCAGGATTAGACAGCTAGTAACTGTTCAAAGAAGGATTTGAACTCAGGTCTTCCTGATCCTAGGACTAGCACTCTCTGTATTATGCTATCTGGCTGCTTATGTTTATGGTTTTCCCCAATATGAGTAATAGATTCTGTACCCCCAAAGGGCACTCAATTTACAATATAGTCATCAGGTATCAAACCACTTCTTATTTCTTCTACCCCAGAAAATACCTATGCTATAAAAGACCCAAAGGCACACATAAATACATAAAGCAATATGAAATACCAAATATACCCCTTATATTCATCACACTTTCTCTAGAAGATGAAAACCCTTTGTAGGACTGAAGAGATATTTTATATCCATCTTGAATCTGAGTAGTCCAAATAACTTCTAGTAATTCTCATAAAGGTTTGGTAAGATATAGATTTCGTGGTCAGCCATAATTTAGCTTTAGTTTTTCGGGTACATGATCTCTTTGTTGGTGGTTTTCCTCTCTGAGAAGTGTATTGTCAAGGAAACACACTCACTTTGGTGGTCTGATGCCCAATTCTTGAATGCAGAAATTCTCAAAAGAAAGATTACTCATGATATAATCTCCAAGGCTATGAGTATTCCATTTCTCAGAATAGATAGTTGCTTATTTGTGCTCATAAAAAGATACAGAAAGGCAGAAGACCACCAGGAATTTACAATCCAAGAACCTCTGATAGCAGAAATAGTTGATTCTGTCTTTTAAACACAGTTCAATAAATATTAAACACCTACTATGTGAAATTGAAGAGGGATATAAGGATAAATCAGACATGTTGACCTTTATAGGAATAAAGCATATACAGATGAATCATCATCCAATTGCTTTCTTTGGCTATAGGAAACATGTTAAATGAAAAAAAATGATATTAAATGAAAAAACATTACAGGGAACACAGGGTGATAATGGATAATTGGCTGAATGATCTTGGGGCAGAATTTTAAGAGTGGTGATTTTTGGTGATAATGTATTAATTAATGTAAAGAATTAATTGTTATTTGAGGTTTTTATGCCTGGGCGAGCACTGGTCTGGGGCTCAGCAAACCACACGATGCTCCACCCACTGGTTGTAGCCATTGCCAGGGCTCTGGCATCTCACATCATCACCACCCGCTGAGGCCTACATGGGCCTGGCAAAATTATAATGATTGGAAGCCTAGTGAGGGCAGTCATGTGACTGTCAGAGCGGCCATCCCATTGGCTGGGGCTGTGTGGGGTGTTTCTAGGTTTGGGGGAGGAGAATTGGGCATTCTAGGTGGAAGCTGGAGAGCGACAGGCATTCTGCTGCGTATTTTCAGCTGATTCCTGGGCGGTGGTATTTTTTCAGGTATTATAATTTCCCTTTCCCCATTTTATTTCCTTTCCCTTGATCCTACTGATCCTGTTTGTGTTTTTGTTTTTTTTTTTTGGCGGGGCAATGGGGGTTAAGTGACTTGTCCAGGGTCACACAGCTAGTAAGTGTCAAGTGTCTGAGGCCGGATTTGAACTCAGGTCCTCCTGAATCCAGGGCCGGTGCTTTATCCACTGAGCCACCTAGCTGCCCCTGTGTTTTGTTTTTTTAAGTTCGTTCTTGTTAAAATAAATCTTGTTCTGTTTTGAGGGAGGCTGCCGGTTTCCTTCCTTGCCCCAATATTGTGGCGAGCCGCTTAGCTAGCACTCCCCAATTAAAAATTGGTCCCCACATTATGTTATTGATTCAATGACAGCTGGTCAGGGCTAACTTTAAACAGGACATGTCTATATGCAAATGACTATGCTATAAAAGAATGTGTGTGTATATGAGTAGATGTCCCACCTGAAAACCTGTCCAGGACTCCACTGCTTATGCTCTTTTAAGTTGGTCAGCAGTTCCTTAGGGAGGTTGCAGGAAATGAGAAGGGTGTTAGCTGGAGTTTTCTAGTACATGCTAGGGGTGGTAGAAAATGATGGGTCTGGTGGAATTGTAGATGAGAAAACTGAAGTTGGTGACCAAAGATCCAGGTCTTAGAAATGATAGAAGCAAGCAATAGGAATATCTGAAGTGGCCATTAAAAGCAGGAGCCTGAATTATCAGTCACAAAGATGGCTGAGCCCAAAGCAGTAATATGTCTGAGGAAAAGGCTCGGTCAAGACTAGGAGCATGATCAAGTCTATAGTGGGAAGCAAAAACTGGGTGCTAGGCAAGTAATAGGTACCTGAAGAACATTCCAATTTTCTACACATCTGAGAACTATTAAGCCTTGTTTCATGTGGTAGATCTGGTGCCCACCTTCAAATTTTTCTTCTCTCTGAAGGCAACAGGTGTGTTGGAGATAGCTAGATTGTTAAATGTGAGCATTTACACCTCAGAAATCAGTAAATACGGGTGACAGCTAGGTGGCACAATGGATAAAGCACTGGCCTTGGATTCAGGAGGACCTGAGTTCAAATCCATCTTCAGACAATTGACACTTACTAGCTGTGTGACCCTGGGCAAGTCACTTAACCCTCACTGCCCCACCCAAAAAAAAGGAAAAAAAGAAATCAGCAAATGCTGCAAATTGGGGCTTGATTTATTGTTCTCTTGACTGTAGACTTTAGAAAGTTATGGAGAAAACATTAATAATACAATTGAAACTTAAACTTATGTATACATACATCTTTCCAGACAATCAATTGTTAAACATTTACCAGGGCAACTCTAGAAAGAGGGCAACCTTTCCTGCTATTGTCCTCATTAGTTTCTATTGCAACCAAGGCATCTAGACAACAATGGACAGTGTCAGAGAAAGCCTTATAGATGTTTACTCACAATGGGGAAAGATCACTTCTGATTTTCATGGATGTAGAGATTTAGAGCTACAAGGGACCTGGACAGTCATCTAATCCAACCTTTTCATTTTGAGTTTCTTAGATCTCAGTCAACTAGAGAAAGTCTCATTAATCCTCATGCCTTTCATCAGCTTGTATTAATACTAGATCAAAAATTCTTTGGCTAATACACAGCAAACTAGTCCATGAGACAAGTTATTAATGCTTCCTCTTTCCTTGTGTTTATTTGTTTTTGTCAATATTGTATCAACCCAGTGGAATATAAGCTTCTTCAGGGAAGGCACTTTCATTTATTTTCCCAGCAGAGTGCCCCACATATAATAGGTGCTTAGTAAATGTTTACTGGATTTGATTGAAATATTGGAAAGAGAGTTCATGTTCTCCTATGTTCATTGTGACCTGTTCAATCTCTGACACTACCTTGTGTGGAATTAGGCAATCAATCAAACAATAAGCATTTATTAAATACCTACTGTATAACAGGCTTTATGCTAAGTGTTTGGATACAAAGACAAAAGTGAAACAGTTCCGGGCCTCAAGGCACTTACATTCTAATGGGGAGACAACATGTGTGTGTATGTGCATATACATATTTGTACATATAAATATACATGCATATACATGCACATATACATACATATACATACATACATACATATATATATATATAAAGTCAAATGCAAGGTTGTCTTGCAGTCAAGGACACTTACATTTGGGGAGACCAGAAAAGGCCTCTCCCAGTAGATGGTGCTTGATCTCAGTTTTGAAAGGGATTTCAGGAGATGGAGGTGAGGAGGGAGAAAATTCCAAGTCTAGGAGTCAGCAAATGCAAAGGAACAGGGATGGGGGATTTTGTGTGAGCAGGTTATTTAACCTCCCTGGGCCTCAGTTTCCTCAAAAGTTAAGGTAAAGGGAGGCAGCTAGGTGGTACAGTGGATAGAGCACTGGTCCTGGAGTCAAGAGGACCTGAGTTCAAATCTAGCCTCAGACACTTAACACTTACTAGCTGTGTGACCCTGGGCAAGTCACTTAACCCCAATTGCCTCACCCCCCAAAAAAGTTAAGATAAAGAGGTGGGACAAGGTAGCCTTTGAGGTCTCTTCCAACTCTAGGTGTACCATCATCCTTTGGGTTTCTGTGATTTTTGGAAGAGTTTTATTAACTTATTCTAACTCAAGAGTTCTTAACCTGTTTATGTCATTGGCCCCTTGGACAATCTGGTGAAGCCAAAAGACTCTTTCCCAGAAAAATGTTTGGTTGTCTATATTCAGAATTGGAAGAAATGCTAAATTTTGGTTAGAGATTAGTGAAAATAAAGATGTATTTTTGAACTTCTATCTAACCATCAATGCAATATCAATTTCTCACAGTTAGGAAACACAGCAAGCTTCCCTTACAGATACCACCACCTCTTCCTCTTACTATTCCTCCTTTTCCTTCTTCTCCTCCTCTTTTTCTCTATTCTGCATTGCCATCATCATTGCTCCTTCATACAACACTTAAAGGTTTGCAAAGCACTGCCCATGGATTAATTTATTTGATCCTCACAGCAACCCTGAGAGGAGGTAGGTGCTATCTTAGTCCTCATTTTACACATGAGGAATCTGAGGCTGACACATGTTAAGGGACTTGCCCAGGGTCACACATCTTATGTGTCTGAAGCCAGATTTGAACTAGAGCCTTCCCAACTTCGAATTTAGCACTTTTACCCATCTGCCACCTTATTTTTGTTCAGTTATTTCAGTTGTGTTCAATTCTTCATGACCCCATTTGGGGTTTTCTTGGCAAAGATATTGGAGTGGTTTGTGATTTCCTTCTCCAGCTCATTTTATAGATGAGGAAACTGATGCAAACAGGGTAAAGTGACTTGACCAGGGTCACACAGCTAGTAAGTATCTGAGGCTGGATTTGAACTCAGGTCTTCCTGAATCCAGGCCCAGCACTCTATCCACTGCTCCACCTACTAGCCCACATGCCATCTAACTCAGTTCTTATCAACTCAACTCTTATCAACTGCATTACAGCTTCATCCTCAAATCATTTAGGGTCAACCCCCTGTAAACAATGCATCATGGTTTTGTGAGGTTTTTTTGCCAACAACAAAAAAACCAACAACAAAAATCTGAGTCTACTTCCTAGTGTAGCACTTTTGTTTTAGAGCCTAATAACAACTGCTCATCATTATCTTCAAGATCATATTGGAAATCCATTATAAACAAAGCAAATGGATAACTGGGAAAGGAGAGGAAATTACTCGGGCACCAGAGCAAACAATGTGATGGTGTGACTAGACCAAAGGCATTATAGGGCTCCCAATCTTGTGCATCAAATGGTAGATAATGACAGGCTGAACTCCTGAATGAATAAGTCTCAATAGAGCCCCCGATTAGCATATGCCAATTTAGCTGAGGTCTTAATGCAGGCGGAGAAGCTCCTAAAGGGGGAATCATAAGCATCATCTTTTGAAGAGATAAGTTTTATTTTTTTCCCAGGCCACTGCAAATATGAGCTTAATAATCCTTTCAGTGGGTACCATGTTATCATAAAATAATCTAAATCCTCCTAAATGGTATTTAAAATGATTTCCAGACACTGGCAGACTCCACTGAATGACAATCTGGCCGTTAATGCATCTATTATACAACATGTGAGAAGGCATAATAATACTTCTCTCTAGCTAAGATCAGCATCATTCTGAGCTTGATTTTTCTTTTATTCTTTTTCCCCTCCTTGGGCTCCCATCCAGCTGTCTAGGTCTTGGTCCTTCCTGCTCTTCTCTTTTCATTGATCTTTACCTTCCACTAGCCTTGTGCCTGGCCTCTTGTCTGTGGTCTTTCTCTGCTGGGTGGGGAAGAGAAAGTCTCTCACTGAGCCCCATCTTTTCATCTCTGTTTGAACATTGTGTCTGGCAGGGTATACAGCACAAGCTGCCCAGAAAGGCAAGTCAGAGATGCCGTCAGGTTTTATTGATGGTTAGAAAAAGAAATGGTTGGGCGGGAAGGGAGGGGAAGAAGGGAAAGAAGGGACCGTAGGGTTTTTAAGCACAGTTTTATTCATTAGTGCTTTTTCTCTCACAGTTCAAGCTGGCCTCTGAAGGCGAGAAGGTGAAATGAACAAAAAGATGGGGGGATCATATGTTATACCTCAACACTGATACAAAAGTTTTGAAAGCTTAGAATTCATGTTCTCATAATGTACCGTCAGGAGGAGACCAATAGGAGACATGTTTAATGTCCAGACCACTTTATTAAATCACTGAAGTAGCTAACCTGTTCTCCAGAAAGCAAGGAAATAGTTCCATATACAATAATTCTTACATTTCTGTATTGAGACATTTAATAATGCATATGGGGAAATGGCAACATTTTGATCTAATATAGCTCTGGCTCTCGGGGAAGGCAGCATGGCATAGAGAGTGGAGAGCCAATATCGAGGTCAGAAATACCTGAGTTCAAATCCTGCTTCTGATAAATTTGGGGTAAGTCATGTGATCCCTCAGGTGGTTCTTTCCAAGGAAGAATGAACAAGGTGTGGCCCATATTTTCATTTATATTATCGAAGAGAATTTTAAGTTGATGCTTAGAATCAGCTTTCCCTCCTACTTCAATCCCTGGAGGAAACGGGTACACAGAGATACTATAGCCCCTCTTCTAGATTTTATCAAAACATTTTTTAAAATGTGGGTGAGGGGCAGGGGAAAGAGGGCTGGAAGCAGAAGGAAATTTACATCTCACATTGCTGACAGGCAGCCAGCTGGTGGTGATACCCATGAACATCTATGCTGAGAGAAAGCCACAGTGGTTCACAGGAGGAGGGTGATGGGTTCATGAGCTGCAATAGTACTGGCAAAGATGTGACGAGAATCGAGTATCTGCAAAGCAGCAAAAAAATGCTTCCTTCGGGACTGCGTGAACCAGGCAGTGAATAAATTGAGATCAGATGGAGGTGTTGTGAGCTCACCGCCTCCCCTTCCCCCAATATATCCTCTCCTTCCTCTCCTGTGGGGAGGAAGTACCCATAAAAAGAAGCCTTCAACATCTGGGTCTCTTGTGCAAGCTGAGAAGCTGACATCCTCAAATACAATATTGGGGTTAATAAACTGTGGGTCACATAAGCCACACCAACCCACATAGCCAGAGTTTCTGTTTGAGGGTAAAAGTTTTGCCCCATCCATTACTGGGAGGTTGTCAATTGATGTTAGATATCCAAAAAGGAAAATCCGAGTAGACTAGAACAGAGGTCCAGGGTACAGTATTCTGTGGACAAATTGGTTTGGTGCAGGATTAACAAAGCAGCATGAGGTTCACTGCAGACTTCAAACCAGGATTTTTAAAGCAAAACTATTTTTCAGGTCATAGTGAGAATTCCCTCAAAAGGTAATGAGGCCTGGGACTAAATCCTATAATAAATGTTGGGACTGAGGGACTAAAAAAAATCATAATGTAATCCATCTGTGAAGGATAGTTTCCCTTAAACAAGGAGAATATTAATAAGAATTAACTTTCTAGTTAATTCATCTGAATTTCAAATTATTAAAAGGAAGCAAAATATTCCCATCCCTTCTCCCCCCATGCAATAAGTGAAGAACTTGAACATTTCAGACTAGTTAAGAGGACATTTAATAGCAGGACATAGTAAGGTTTTCGTTTTGCTTATTTGTTTCATTTATTATTATTATTTTTAACATGATTCCTCGCTAGGAACCTACCACAGGTTCCGAGAACCTCTTTTGGTCTATTACCTTTACAGAAAGCTTGTTCACAACTCCAATTTTCCTCTGAATTTCTCCTTAAATAGCTCAAATTAACCATGTTACAAAAGGCCAAAAGACATTTACAAAAGGTCAGGTAAACAATTAAGGACTAAATCAAGTAGGAAACACTCCTGATGCCCATGCCCCTAGTGGATGCCACCCTGAGGTGTCTTCTGAGAGCTATGAGAGACATGTAGTTTGTGATGCTCTTTCTTAGAGACTGAGTCTTGCTGGGCTCCCAAACATCATGGCATGGAGTCACTAATGATAAGAGAAATATAAATCGAAGGAATTTTGTCCTCTTTGTGGCAAAGATGATAAAATGCAAAAACAGTAGATGACAGAGGAACTGGGAACTCAGACTTGCTAAATGCTATTGGTAGGGTTGTAAATTTGATCCAGCTGTTAATGGAAAACAATTTGAAATTATTCAAGTAGCTAAAATAATTGAAATGGAGGTAATCAGAAGAGCTTCCTCCTGCCCTCCCCCGCCCCATCTCTTGTACTAGGCACTTCCCACGGAGGTGAGCACATGCCCCAATACCTTCTAGTAGCTCTATGATGGAGCCACTTCTGATGATATGCACCATGGCCCCTTGCTAAACCACATGAGTGGCCAGAGGCTCCTGGTCGAGCTGTTGTTCCTGTAGTATCAAGGGGGTACAGAGTGGCTGAGTGTGGAGATGGAACTGCCAAAAAGGGTTGTTCTCTGAGCAGGAAGAGCAGGGTGATACTTCTGCTATCATTCTCTCTCTTTCCATTTGTTGAGGGCTTCTGGACCTTTTGAGTTTGCTCTCAGATTTCCAGAAAAGGGAGCAAGGAATCTCATTGCCCTCTCCCCCTGGCAGCACTGAGTTCATATGCTTGCCTAGCTGGGCCTGCAGCTTAAATCTCTAGGTGCCCCTCTCTTGGGTCTGTTTCCCTGAGGGGACTGAACAATTACCCTGAGATGGGTATTTCTAGTTGTTCTAGTTGTTATTTCTAGTTGATAGCCTCATGAATTTAAGAGCTCAGAAGCTCTTGTATCTGGTTTACTGGTTACCCAGTAGAAATTGGGTTCTGCCAGAACTTCTCAGAGAATATGATGACCACTACATCCAGGATGGAGTCACGCCATGGTCTCTTGCATCCCAGAAGAAATGTACCTTTGGAGATGGAGGTTAAATGACTGTTCAGCAGTCCTATGAAGAATTTCATCTTTTAATTATAGGTATTAACCTCCTGGGAGAATGCAATAGCAGTTATGTATTACTATTCAGTGTTTTAAGCATTTGCTAATACCTCCTTATGAATTTTCTGTGTTTTGCATATTTCTTTTGTGGAGAAGGAAATAAGTCATAGCTGGTCTCCTTTGTACATTGAGCATCTTTCAAACAGGGACCTTGTTAATCACTTTTGGTGAAATATGAGCCATTCCTAAGCTTTGTTTAATAAGTTTTTGGTTTTTTTCTGGTGCTTCAACATTGGGGAGGGGAGTGGTGTAATGAGCCTGAGAGGGAGAGAAAAAGCATGATCCCTTCTTCTATACCAGGCTCTACCAAGGACATGAACCCAGTCCCTCTGAGTCGAGAATCAGGGCCCCTTGTTATGAAAGGGCACCCTTTCTTCTGCCTTGCTCCCTGCCTCTACCCAAGGTCATGAATTTTATACATTGATACCCTTAGACTAAGTAATACCATCCCTGGGAATCCAAGGAGCTTGAAGACACATCTTCTGAGGGCATCTAGGTGGTACAGTGGATAAAGAACCATTCCTGGATTCAGGAGGACCTGTGTTCAAATCTTGCCTCAGACACTCAACACTTCCTAGCTGTGTGACCCTGGGCAAGTTACTTAACCCCAATTGCCCTGAAAAAAAAGAAAAAGGAAAAAAGAAAACACATCTTGGGCCTTTCCCAAAAAGGGGTGAATAAAAAGAGAAGGTCTTCAATGTACAATATGAATCAGAGAGGCTATTCTTATATGCAAAAATAATGCTAAACACAAGATAGTCAGAAGAGCACGTTTTACACAAGACACACTTAAAATGGGGTTCCATAACTTAATCTATAATTGCTATCACTATCTTCTAATTATAGTCATCTACCTTCCATTTTCCATCAGCAACTGTGCTTGGTTTGGACTCCAGGAATATGATACCTCCAGATTAGATATTCCCTAGTGATTCCCACCCCGCAACCACCTTTCCAACTTCCTTTAGTGTGTTGTCTTTCCCCATTCAATTGTAAGCTCATTAAGGGGAGGAACTATCTTTATTTTCTTAGTTGTATACCCAGTGCTTAGCACAGTGCCTACTACATAGTAGACGCTTATTGTTTATTTTTCAGTCTTTTCAGTTGCGTCATACTCTTCATTAACCCATTTGGGGTTTTCTTGGCAAAGATACTGGAGTGGTTTGTCATTTCCTTCTCCAGTTCATTTTACAGATGAGGAAACTGAGGCAAACAGGATTAAGTGACTTGCCCAGGGTCATACAGCTAATGTCTGAGAGCAGATTTAAATTCAGGAAGATTAGTCATCCTGACTCCAGGCCCAGCACTCTATCCACTCTACCACCTACCTGGCCTTAATAAATGGTAAGTTGAATGGAATAATATGCCTCAGAACAGAAAGAGTTTTCAGGACTGCTTAATTAAACATTTTACATTTCACTTCAGCTCAGCATTGTCCAGACAATTCCTGATACTTATCTACTGGTAAAATAGTCTGGACTTGGGTGAATCCTATTGGTGGCTATGGGCTCTGATGCAGAAGCTTCTCTTACCATCAGCCACTGCTCTTGAAAGTAGACACCATTGTTGCGGTGGTCAATGACCCTGCCATCCTTGTAGACATGCCAAGCCTGCAACTGGCCATCCCTAAATTGCTGCTTGATCACTTATTGACATCAGAGGGAGCTATATAATGGAAATGTGGGCAGATGATATTTTACTACCATTTAACAAAAGAAAAAATTGAAGTCCAGAGTGGTTAAGTGACTTACCCAAGGCTATTTAGCTAATGAGTATCTGGAGCAGAATTTGAACACAGGTCTTCCTGATTCCTAGTCTAGCACCCTACTTACTATGCCACACTATCTCCCTAAAAAGATGGATTCAAAAGACCCTGGTTTGAATTCTGCCTCTGACTCTATTTGTGAGACCATGGGTAAAATCCACTTTACCTTTCTCAACTCCACTTTCATAATTGGTACAGTGGGGTTATTAATAGACTTGTTATTTCACAGGGCTGTTATGAGGAAAATACTTTGTAAAACTTAAATCATTTTCAGAAGAGAAGGAGATTTAAGGATTTTGTTTGACTCTCAGGCAACAACCAATCAATCCAAAAATAGATATTGACCACCTTGCTTGTGCAAGAGGTTATTGAAAATGGGAAAAGTCAGAGCAGAATTAGAATCAAATAACCTTTTTCATCTCTTTCCCAACAAACTTTTTATCAAGAACAAGAATACCTCCTTTACATTTGGGGATAGAGACTGGACATGTGATGTCACTGGTTATAGGGAACTCTGGAATGAGAAATCTCCCTCTACAAATGCAGGTTAGTATTTTCTTTGCAAGATCTTAAATAGTTTTGTATATTAAAGAGATGAAATCAGTTGCCTAAGGGTCCCACAACCAGTGTATGTCAGACGTGGGACTTGAACCTAGGACTTCCTGGTGATAAGGCCAGTCCTCTAACCATTATCCCATGGCTGCCTCTCAATTACAATTTTTATTTAATCACTTCTTTTCATTACTCATCCTAGCTTCTGTTAAAAGTGCTAACCAATAATTAAAGGGAAGCGAAAGGAGAGCAACCACAAGAAAGAAGTGAAAGCATCACTCACAGAATAATTGAGAATTAGTTGGATCTCCTATTAAGGGTCTCTATTTGTATTGGCAGGGATACAACAAATTAATTTCTCTTCTGGATGGGATCAGGGATATAGTAGGTCAACGTGAGCAAATCAAGCCAACAACCATAAAACTAAGTATAATTTCTGGGGCACCAGGTCACTGCTGTTCTGTCAACTCCTTGGTAAATACCCAGTTGTTTTCTGGAGTTAATCTGACCCTGAAGGAAATGGCCCTAGTGCATGCCCACATTTACTGCGGGGAATGGCCTTTGGGCAAACACCTGTAGAGATGCCTTTCTGCAGGTGTGGATACAGTAAAGGCATGACACATTCTGCCAAAATCATTTGTCACACTCAGCTGCACAGATTCAGAAAGTCAGATGGGATTTTAATTAACTTCCCCTTGAGGCAAACTCTATGGGAAGAATATAGGACTATTAATTAGAGCTAAAAGGGGCCATAGAACGACTCCCACCAATTCCAACTCCCTTATTTTACTGAGAAGTTCAGTGACTCACCAAGGGTCACACAGCTGGTAAGTGTATTGAGCAATGGAATAACAACAACAACAGGTAACATTTATGTGGCTCTTGCTATGTGCCAGGCATTGTGCTAAGCACTTTACAATTGTTATTTCATTTGAAACTCACAAAAGCCCTGAGAGATAGATGCTATTATTACCTTCATTTGATAATTAAGGAAACTGAGGCAGAGAGAAGTTAAATGACTTGCCCGGTGTCTCCTTTGTTCTCAAAGAGGACCATGACATCAGGAGGTGATGTCATGACTTGCACTGAATTGGGTTTAAGTGAGTGAGGGTGGTGCAAGGTCATTAACCTTACTCTTTCCTCCAGAGCCATCTGGGTCCAGTGGTCACATATATATATATATATATATATATATATATATATATGTATGTATGTATATGTATATATGTATATATATATGTATATATATGTATGTATGTATGTATATCAGGACGACTGGAGATGGCCCCAAATGTTTAAGGCAATTGGGGTTAAGTGACTTGCCCCAGGATCACATAGCTAGTGAGTGTCTGAGGACACATTTGAACTCAGGTCTTCCTGACTTCAGGCCCAGGGCTCTAGCCGTTGAATCACCTAGTGTCATTACACTATTTTATCAAAACTAAAATGAATTATGGGATAGTGAGAGGTATAATGAAGAATGTTAAAAGTTGGTATCAAGAGAGGACTTGATTCAAATCTTGGCCCTGATCTTTACCATCTGTATAACTATAGGGAAATAACATCACATCTCTGAACCTCAGTTTTCTCATTTTTAAAACAAGGATAAAAATATTTGTACTACCAGCCTCAGAGACATACAAGAAAAGCACTTTACAAATCTTAAAGAACTATATGTGTGAATTATCTATCTTTTCTCTCTCTCTCTCTCTCTGTCCTCTCTTTCTGTTTGCTTGCCTGTCTTTTATCTAACTACTTATTATATAATTTACTTTCCTTCCTTCTTTTCTTCTTTCCTTTTTCTCCTACCTTCCTTGCTTCTTTCCTTCCTTCCTTCCTCCCTTTCCTTTCTTTCTCTTTGTTGTTGTTGTTCAGTTGTGTCTGACTCTTTGTGACCCAATTTGGGGTTTTCTTGGCAAACATACTGGAGTGGGTTGCCATTTCTTTCTCTAGCTTATTTTATAGATGAGGAAACTGAGGCTGACAGAATTAAGTGACTTGGCCAGGATCACACAGCTAGGAATTATCTGAGACCAGATTTGAACTCATGAAGAGGAGTCTTCCTGACTCCAGACCAGGCACTCTATTCACTACTCCACCTAGCTGTCTAATTTTTCCTAACTTAAAACCTAAATTTATCTCTTTGCAATTCCTTGCTCCTACTTTTGCTCTCTCGCGTCAAGTAGGAGAAGCCTAATCCCTCTTCCACTTTGAGGCCTCTCAAGTACTTGAAGATAGTTATTATCCCCCTGCTCCACCCCCCAACTCTTCCTTTTTCTAGGCTAAAACATACTCAGTCCTTCAATTGATCCTTTCCCCACTCTCTTTGTCCTTCTTAAACTGTGGGGCCCTGATCTGTATCCAATATTCCGTATATGCTCTGAATGCATTGGGACTAACTGGTCCATGGTTACAATTTCACCCTCTTTCCTTCTTCCTACTTTCTTTGATAAAACTTTAAATGGAGTCTGCTCCTTACCCCATTCCCTCTTTAGTTTGATCCTTCTAAAGAAGACAATAGGGACAGCTAAGTGGCGCAGTGGATGGAGCACCGGCCCTGGATTTGGGAGGACCTGAGTTCAAGTCCGGCCTCAGACACTTAACAATTACTAGTTGTGTGACCCTGGGCCAGTTACTTAACCCTAATTGCCTCACCAAAAAAAAAAAAAAAGACAATAATAAGGCATCTTGCATTTCATGCAGTGAAATCATAGAAGCTCAAAATTAAAAGATACTTCAGAACCAGTTGTGGTGTGGTAGCACATGCTCATTCTCTGCCACTGGGGAGGCTGAGGCTGGTGGATCACTTGAGTTTGGGAATTCTGAGAAGTTGGAGGGTTAATAGGATGTCAGTACTAAGTCTGGCATCAGTATGGAGAGAGCCCCAGGAAGCATGCAGCCAACAGACTGTATAAGAAGGGGTAAATTGGCCCAGGTCAGAGACAGAGAAAGCAGGTTAAAGCTTCTATGGGAATGACCAGCAGGGCTGGCCTGTGAGGGGCTGCTGCACTTCCACCGTAGGTGGGTTAGGGACACCCAGTCTCAAAAATAAAAACATTTTTTTTTTAATGAAAAAGAAGAAAAAATGAAGAGGCCTTAGAGGTCATGTACTCCAAATTCCCACAAAATAGGAACTCTTTCTTTGGCATCCCCCATAGATGATCATCAACTTCTGCCTAAAAAAGGCCAGTGCCAGGGAATTCACTAGCTCATAAGGTAGGGAAATATTGAGTGAGGGACAGGAAGATGACTAGGGATATCACGAGGTCGAATGTAGGACTACTGAAGAAATCCTCGTTTGGGATGACCCCAGAGAGAATAATTAGGAACCAGGTAGGCTTCAAAGAAAAATGTCCTCACAGTTAGAGGTATCTCAGAATGCAATGGGCTTCTTCAATAGGTAGAGGACTCTTAACTCTTGATTGTTCTTCATTCTCAAAGAGGATCATGACATTGGTTATCTTTTTATCAGGAGCTCCTTTTACCAATGTCATCAAAGATCTGGTTTAAAAAGAAAAAAGAGATCATATCAAAGAAAATGATAGAAATTTAATCTTTTTTGGGGGGCGGGGTGGTAAGGCAATGAGGGTTAAGTGACTTGCCCAGGGTCATACAGCTAGTAAGTGTCAAGTGTCTGAGGCTGGATTTGAACTCAGGTCCTCCTGAATCCAGGGCTGGTGCTTTATCTACTGCGTCACCTAGCTGCCCCCAGAAGTTGAATCTTAATTCACTTAATACAATGCCTAGTGGGGCATAGGGGTGTTTAGAGATGACTGACACCTCTGCTGTGAGGGCTGCTGAGCCTTTTTCAGGGCTGCTTTCCACCTTTAGCATCCACCCAACTCACCAGTGGCTCCAAGAAGCTGCAGCATGTGCAGTGGGCACACCCCAGTAACACCATTTTGGCAGATGGACTAAACCAGCTTGAGGGAAACCAAAGGGTCTCAAACCTGTCAGTGAGTTGGGGGAGGGTGTCTACCCCAAGCCTGTGAAATCTTCCCCTGGTGGAATAGGCTGAGGAAGACAAGTTGTTCCAACAGCCATGAAGGTGGATGAAGCAGGGGCCAGGGAGTGCTTAGAACATGGTTAGACATCAAAGATGCCAAGGTCATGTACTACATCACAAGCCATCACCAGTCATCTTGACTTTGCTCTGCCACTGGACTCTGATGACTGGAAGAGAGAGTGAGACTGGGGGCAGCTAAGTGGCGTAGTGGATAAAGCACTGGCCCTGGGGTCAGGAGGACCTGAGTTCAAATTCGGCCTCAGACACTTGACATTTACTAGCTATGTGACCCTGGGCAAGTCACTTAACCCTCATTGCCCCCCAAAAAACCCAAAACAAAACAAACAAAAAAAGAGTGAGACAGAGACCTATAACTCTGCGCTCTGCTTCACTTAAATCCAATTTATGCTCCAGTAAAAAGACATCACGTGGCGCAGTGGATAAAGCACTGGTCCTGGATTCAGGAGTACCTGAGTTCAAATCCGGCCTCAGACTCTTGACACTTACTAGCTGTGTGACCCTGGGCAAGTCACTTAACCCCCATTGCCCCACAAAACAAAAAACAAACAAAAAAGACATCACACATACCATTTTCCCATTTTCACCTACCTCAAAGTGCTATGGCAACAAACAAGTAATGAAGCAAGTGAAGATACACTGGAAGCCATAGTCACAACCCTGTGTATAGGCAGCCCAGGCCATAGGGTCATCTTCTCACTGGACCAAAGCAGCAGTGGAACTTGGCAGTCCCCAGGTTGTCTGAGCAGCCCCTTTTAAGAACTGCACTGCTTATCTCTTGGCATGAGGAAGGGGCTAGAAAAGACACCCTAAAAATTCTCTGCTTCATCTAACCTAACCCTGGCCTATTTACTATATATTTTTGTTGTTGTCTTTTTTTTGGCAGGGCAATGAGGGTTAAGTGACTTGCCCAGGGTCACATAGTTAGTAAGTATCAAGTATCTGAGACCGGATTTGAACTCAGGTCCTACTGAATCCAGGGCTGGTGCTTTAACCATTGCACCACCTAGTTTCCCCTGGCCTATTTACTATAGAAGGAGGGGATGCTAACCTGTGATTGAAACACAAAAAATGCATAAAAACTTTTACAAAGATGATTTCTCTCACCTTTGGTACATGGAATGGATATACACTTATAGACAACAAGAAATCCAGTAGACCTGAAAGATGAATGGTTCTTGTTGCTTGAGAACTCAGCACATGTCACATCCAAATAGCAGTCCTGAGTGAAACAAGGCCAGCAAGTGAAGGCCAGCTTACTGAAGTAGGAACTGGATACAATTTTCTGGAGTGACCACATTGATGGGGAGCTCTGTGAAGCTACCGTAGGTTTGGCAATCAACATCAATCTAGTCAACAAGCTTATATGCCTCCCAAAAGGAGTGAATGATAGGCTCATGACAATGTGATTGACACTGCCAGGAAAGCACCAACTTCAGAGTATATGCTCCCACCCTGACTGAAGTCAAAGGAAAATTTTATGAAGACCTGGAGACCCATTTGGGTCTCCAAATCAATCAGTGCACCCAAGGAAGACAAGTTTATAATTCTGGGTGACTTTCACACAAAAATAAGCACAGACTATCAGATATGGCAGGGAGTCCTTGGGAGAAATGGAATTGGAAACAGCAATGGCAATTATCACTTATTACTGAATTGTGCATCTCATGACTTCATCACTAATACTGTCTTCCATTTACCTAAACTCAATAAAATATTTTGGACTTGCCCTTGAAGCAAAAATTGACATTTAAATAGACTATGTCATTGTAAGGAGAAGAGATAGGATGCAAGAGTGATAAAGGTGTGTGGTTCAGAGTGCTACACCTATCACAGACATTCTCTCCAAGCTAAACATTCACATTCAACAAAAGCAGTGGCCCCAAGGCAAGACAACAACTAGACAATGTGATATCAACAGATTAGAATACTTCTCTGTGTGGGAACAGTTTGTTGCTGACTTGGAGGAAATAGTTGTTGGTGATAGTGGAGCAGAAAAGGAGTGGGTAGCTTTCAGAGATTTGGTGTACAGCACCATATTTAGTCATCTGGGCCAGAATACTTAGATTGGTTTGATGAAAATGATGGGGAAATTCAGAAGGTGCTAAATGAAAAACAAAAACTCCACAGGGTTTTCCAGCAGGATATCTCATCTGTCTCTAAGAAGGAAGGAAACTAATTTAATCAAAAGTAAAGTCCAAGTGAAGCTTAGAGAGATGCAGGATTCTTTGTTCAATAAGAAGACAGATGAAATTCAGTTTTTATGCTGATAGTGATGATCTAAAGCACTTGTATGATGCTTGGAAGAATATTTATGGGTCAAAGAAATTATGGTGAATCTCATCTATTCAGTAATGATGGAGTCACATTGATTAGTGAGAAGGACATGATCCTGGAGAGATGGGCTGAGCACACATCCATAGTGTTCTCAACAGACCATCATCAACCAATGCTGAAGCCATCGACTGTATACCTCAGGGTGAAGTCGGTTCCTCTCCATCTGAACTTCCAACTGAAGAAAAGGTTTTGAATGGTATTAGGTTCTTCTCATGTGGCAAAGAGCCTGGTGCCGATTCCATCACATCTGAGATTTATAAGACAGGGTGCAGTGC